>NC_084663.1:38327566-38627566 GCF_028389875.1 Rhea pennata
TTTAAGAGAGGAAAGAGAAAAAACTACTTATTTATTTTCTTCACCATCATCAATAAGGCATTATGATTTGTTGAATTACCTCAAGTCATGGCTACCACTAGAAAAAATTGTATGTGGCTCTTTTAATATGCTACAAACAATCTTTAGCCAGAGGAAGCTCAGACTTTTTCTTAAAGAAAAAAGTCATTATGGCTTCAGGTTAAATATCAACTGGAAAAAACATACACACAAAAGCACCTCTCTCATAAGATAATCTTATCCAGAGCTGAAGTGAACTTTGCAAAAACAGAGATAACTATATCTGCTACTTACAACCTTAAGCAAACGGATCACTGTTAATAAATGAAAGTTTTCTGAAGATTTATGGCAGGCAGGGCAAGAATGCTTACAATTCTATTAGAAAATAAATTTATAATATGGGTTGCTTTCCAATATGCACAGACTGATTTTGGAATCAAGATGGATATAGTGCATTTATTCTCTGCATCACTAAAACCATGAAATAATTACCTCAGTATGTATCATAAGCATGTTTAGCAATTATACTGCTAAAAATGCTGTTTTAAACATTCACAAAGTTAAGATGTATAAAGAACTAAATAAACACTACTCCCTAAGGTACGCAAGAGTAAGAGAAGAACTGGACCATTTTTTTAGCTTCTGCTTTGATAGAAAAGTTAACTTCTACTACTTTATTTCTACTTCCTTTTTTAATTAACAAAAAAGGCAACAGCTGGAGCTTGTACACAACCACATTCACAGGACAGTTTTTTAAAATTAAGATTGCATTAAATTTAAAATATTCCTCCTTTATGCAAGAGCTGAGTACCAACAATACTTTCACTGTAGTTAGAGAATCACATCAAATTTACTAAGCCTGGTACTAAATTTCAATTATTACATTTTTCTTTCAAATCTTCTTTCTTGCATCATGATGAGATAGGAGTTTTGCTTGCTTATTCTTTTTGGAGAAAAGTTTTATTTTGGTTTTGTTGGGGTTTTTTTTATTTATTTTCTGAGGTAGGAAGGAGAGGGGAAGGGAGGACAGGAAAAGAAGGAAGGAAATGTTTCCTGGGACAGTTTATTCCTATAACTTGACTCAGCACAATTCTCCCTGAAGTCAAATCTATTGTACAGACAAGAAACATAATTGAATTTTAAGAAACAAAGATTCTTATAAAACTATTTCACAATTCTACAATATTCCTTTAACAAAATATTTGTATAATCTGATTGTTACAATGCTGCAACCTCCCCAACATCTCTAATTGTCAATCAGGAATGTCTTTTATTCTATATACTTATCATCTATGAAACAAGAATTCTGAAGCAATGTTTAAACAGTCTCATTCTTCTAAAATTACACTTTTTCTGCTTTATCTATTGTCAAGGTGCACTGACATTTCATTGGAAATAGATGGTACAGGTGCACAAGGAAGAGAAGAAAGGGACTGTGTTGGCACTGGGGAAAAGAGTTGAACATAGTGCCAGGTAACCAGGAAAAAAGACAAAGCGTGATTGATTAAAGTCTTAGGAATTCATTTAGACTTCCCAACCTGTGTTACAATTACTGCATTTTAGCAAGGGCTGTCAAATAAGAGGCACAAACATGTCTCACAAATTGAAAGGAGTGCAACAGATACTTGAGGCAAAAAGAAACCTCAGTATGGTTCTTCCTTTCTTCACATCAAAATTCTAAGAAATCATCAGTTAAACATCAATTTCTTTACTGAAATATGCTGCTTGTGAAATTAGTGGCAAAACATTTTCTAGCAAACTTTTTAACACACAGCCTTTACTCATTAAGCGATCAAAAACATGCCTTATGCTAAAGCCATTTTGAAATGTATAAAACTTCACAGCCAGGTCTTAAAAACTCTGTTAACCTTTGTAATTCTGCATTATGATACAGCCCAGCTTTAGAACTAGCTGTTGATACATTATTGGTTTTGACAAAGTCATGAAAGCTTAGATTAAGCTTCTATTAGAACGTACACTTTATGACAGATTTGTCAGGTTTAATTCATTGCTCAGACAACTTCTGGTTAGCAAATTATCCCAATTTGAGATTTCATGATACAATTTCTGCTTAGGGAGAACATATTATCTGGTAAGAAATGGTATAAACTAACTTAGTTTGATTCAGAAAAAAAGTCCTCTAAGGGAATTTACAGTTAGAGGCAAATAGATATATTTTATTCACTCGTAATGCCTTTCTTGCTTTAAAAATAAATTTCTATATCGTCTACATATATTTTATATATTATCATACAGTGAAGCACATGAATTTCCTTATGTATTCATAAATGCATGATATAGACTTACTTAGGTTAGAGATTCAGTTTCCTGTCAATTCAGGTTTCACTTTCACTGATAATAATGAAAATTATGCACAAACATAACAGAAAAAGATCCTTCATAAGAGATTACTAAAAAGAAAACAATACAGTGAAGCTGAAATGGTATCATCTAGTGCTGGATGGAGTACTTGGAAGTCTTTCTTACATCCTCCATCTTCCCTATTAATCTTTACAGTGAATGGGACAGTTTAAAGATGCCCATCTAGTTCTCAATGTGGGTCTCACATCACCTCACCTGACATAAAACTCTTTCTCAATTATCTGAGGGAAACATGGGAGGGAGGATAACCCAGACAAACAAAAAAATTGCATAAGAATATGCAAATCAGCTAAAAGAATCGCCTCTGAAAAAAATGAAGACCTAAAATCATGCCTGCTAGGTTTGACTTTCTCTTGCGAGTACAGCACTGTTAGCCTGCATACCAGGATGCTCACCCAGAGGGAGCAAAGGCTTTTCTGCTGTTCCTCAGAAGGCTGCAGCCGTACCAGCCTCTCACATTCTCCAGCAGCACTGGGGCATTGCAGCCCTGCTCCCTATTTTGGGGAAGTAGCACAAGGAACTGCAGCCAAGTCTGCTTCTCCAACCACCCATCCAGGAGCCACTTCCAAAGACCAACATGGCCATCCCTCTGTTCCCTCATCCTTCTGGCAGTTGACTATGAAGAAAAGGTGCCTAAGGAGCGCAAGTAGCTGCAGGATTTCAAAACACACATGGGTCCTTTGAAACTTGGGGCCCACAAACTCCTTTCTCAAAAAACCCTGGACTCACTGTGGGTAGCAATGCATGAAGGGACAGTGCATTTTGTAACTCTGCACTAGCAGAGCCTGCTAGGACAGGGCTGTCCAGGGTGGAGTGACTGGAGTCATCACAACGGCTCTGAAGAGGACGCCTTAGAAGTAAAACCTAGCTAGCTAGCTACCTGTGCTAGCTAGCAAAGCACAGAAAGCAGCAGCAGAGAAACCCGTCCCAGAGTTTTTCTAGTAACATGGTGCTGATGATGCAGCTGGATGCAGGGTAGTGTTTTAGGAGAAGTGAGGTCAGCAACCACAGGCCCGAACTGCAGCAGCTGTTCTTGCGGGGAAATATTATAGTTTTCTCCACCATTTTTATTCTTACTTACCACAATATACAAAATGCTTTTCTTAGGATTTTGTGCCTATGCTCATAACTCTGCACTTATCTATGGAAAATAATTTACAGTACCCTACAGCACAGTATTAATTAACCCCTTATAATCTTACCACAGAATTATGATTTACATTTATATCTATGAAGTTATCATTTGTCTTTTTGAGGATGAAGGGAAAGCATTGAGTTTTATCTTCAATATTTCACCACTTTAAAGAGAAAGCTGAAAAGGCATACTCCCTTCTCTGGTACATTACCTGAAGGCTTCCTATTGCTTTCAGATACTCCACTGATAATACTGAGCTGGCCAAGCACTGAAAGGCAATCTTAGGCATGTCATGGGTGGTTTTGATCAACAGTACCCAGGATTTTCTCCCTTCCAAACCCTGGATATGGTTCTCTAGTGCCTGTCTACCTAAGGCAATGAGGACTTAAAAGCTTATTTACATCTTACACCTATGTTCACTGCACTAAATGAAACTGCAAGGTTCTTTGCTAGCAAAACACTGATTTGCCTAAATATATATGCTTTTTTTTTTTTTTTTTTTTTTTTATCTACTTACTATTAACCATTTACTTAATGCACACTATATCTCACCATGGTTGTTTCTTCCATCTACATAAATAAAGTAAAAAAAAAAAAAAAAAAAAAAAAAAAAAAACTAGATACAAAGAAGCAAGCAATTACACTTAACTTACAAGAAGGAAACAGCTCCCAGGCTAAGTATGCTTCATCAATGCCTCATCTCTCTGACTAATGTCAGTGTTTGCTCTCTTAGAGGAGCTAAATCTTTGCTATTGTACTATAAATAATAATGAACTATGATAAGGCCATCTGATGATTTCTTACCATTATGACAAGAACTTAATGCAGGTTTCAGTAATGCAAGAATTAACAGGTCAGCTTAGACCTCAGTAACACAGGAGCATGGGCATTTTTCTGTAAAATTTATGTAATAATTCAAACAGTGATAGCAGAAATGATGTAACATACTGCAGCAGAAAGAACAGACTAATGAAGTTAGATGCACTTATTATACACGATAACATAACATTAAATGACCAAAGGGTGCCACTGTATTTTATACAAGACTCAAGTGGAGATATGAGGGGAAGAGATGCAAGATTTTGCGGCAACTGCAGGCTAGCAAAAGCCTAGGTGTAAAAAAAGAGAATCCTGATAAACATTGACAGGACTGAAAAAGTGTCCTTTCCTCTAACCAGCTATATAAATTAAACTTCTAGTTGCTTACCTTTATACCGATTCCATACACGAGGGCAGAGTTTACATGAAAAAAGTGTTCATGTGTTGACTAGACCTTAAAAGAGGAAAATGGAGGGGGAGAACTGTAGTTTTAGGCAACTGCCTGGAAGATGATCTGATATTTGTTAGACATAGTAAGTTCCTAGGCACCAATCAAAACACAAGAGCTGACAATAATAGCGGTTCCAACACAATCTCTGAAGGCAGGGCTACCTTTCCAACACAGCTAGTTTTTCCCTAAGCTTTTAAGGTTGCAATTGTAAGCATGAAAAGGCTAGCTTGGTGGGACTGAAGGAAAATTAATATTTATTCATTTATTTATGAAAACTGCTGAGCTGCAATTCTGCAATGCAACCAGTAGGAGCAAGCTCACATTCCCAAAGGCCTGCCAAGGCACAGCTGCAGTCATTAATGTACCAATGATGCATCATCAGTGACTTTGCCAGCCAAGACAAGGAAAATGCCTGGCATCACATATGAGTCTCTACCAGCAAAAATAAAGTGAAGGAGAAGAGTAGGTAAGATTTATTATCCCACAGTTTTCTAAAACGAGCAATGACTTGATGAAATGTATGCTATTTTCATCCTTTTGAGGCATACAGGAAAGAAGATTTTTTCCAATCCAAAAAAAAAAAAGGAAAAAAAAAACTTTGAACAGTTCTGTCTAATGGAAAATTAGATTGTCTACTGGAAAACTGAATTATGTTTAAGATGAAATAAACAACTGAACAAAATGTTATGTTTATACTACATACACCAAAAGTGTCATTATTTTCCTCATGCTTGAGCACAGACTCAGGCTTAAATACCTTAATAAACTTAGACTCTACCAGGTTGCATTAGTTAAATAATTAAGTTTTAGGCTCCTTTTTATTTCTGTTCAGATTTATTGCACAAAGGGAACTCCCAGAGGAAACTCACAATACAAAAATCCCAAATGTTTTGTTTCATTATTGCCTAAACTATTTATTACCACTGATTCTATGGCAGTATCTCCAACTCCTGGATCTGAAATCAAATCAGCAAAATGTTAACAATATGATCTTCTTTCTTTTTCTCCAAAGAAAATGTCATACAGAATATTAAAATAGATTGTATTTACAAATATGTAATTACCATATATTTAATACACGATATGTAAAAATAATATCAATAAAAAGTATCAAGCAGAACTGAATGATACTTCATACATACTTTGTATTCAAATCCCATAGTCTTCTCTCATGTTCCCCAACTCCTCCTCTTTGAGTACTTGCTACCCAGTGAGAAAACCAGTACTGCTGTCTTTTTGGCAAACCAACATTAGTACATCTGAATGCAATTTAAACAAGTTTCACACCTCCTTGAAATTACGTCAGTTAGTGAAGGCTTCCTAAAAGTGCTTATGCTATCAAAATGTTAGAGGAAAGACAGAGAGCATGAATTACTCTCACTCTGGTCCAGTGAGGTATGTAACCCATCCTGAAACAAGAGGTGCATGTGGATAGAGCAGGATCATCAGCTGCTTTCTGACATGCCCACCTTGAACAGAATTTATTTCCAGGCCAAGTGGCCTGAAAAGCAACGAAGGGTTGGGCTTTTTGTTCATCACTGACTGTAATTATACTGCTTCAAATTCCCCAAACCTAAGCAAGTTGCCCTACCAAATGAAGTTAAACTCCAATTTACCAAAACAATCAAAGTTATATTTTTGAGATACAGGAGTTTACAAAAAGAAGTTTTAAAATGGTCTCTTAGACTTCTGGTTTTTGTTTAAAGTTCATATGGTCGACAATCTCAAAATCATTCATGGCCTAATTCAAGACTACAGTTAGAGGACAAGATGAAAGTAAGAGTTTTGCAGGTGAGCTACTCCTCAACACACTTGGCTTAATTTTCTCTGCCAAGTTTAGCAATTCTGCAAGATTGTTACCTCTGGGCAGCAGATGCCCTCCAAAGGATGTCGGAGCCTACGTGCACTTTGCAAGGACCAGCGGGTACTTCACACTGAGCTTACAGCCCAGAGTGACAGACTCCAGCCTTCCAAGTCTCTTCACAAGGGAAGCTCTGCCCAATGACAATATTGAACTAAATGATAAAATACAGTTTTCTGCAACCCAAAAGGAAAAATAAAATCTAAAGCAGGCCAAATCTCTAATGCAACTACAAACATGTAAATTGTAACACAACAGGGATATTGTACACAAACGCAAGTGTCGTTACACATCCAGAATGAATGCTAAAAATGCTTTAAAAAAGACAAAATATTTAATCAAGAAATTGTATTGGCAATATGTCAAAGCTTATGAAGTTATTCCTCTAAGAAGCCAAGAGAAGAAAAGAAATGACCAAGGGACAGATACGGGTAGTGAGAAAACAAGAGCCTGACAGCAGCTGTAATCTCTCCTTTCCCTACCTCAAACTTCTGCAGCAGAGGGCTTACCTAAGCACATAAGCCAGCCACAGCGCAAACGTACCCCGCAGGTACTGGCTGCTCTGCACAGACTCCCCAGGCCGAGTGCACCATGTTGCCCACGTAGCCTCTGTGGGGCCGGGGCAGATTGCCCACCCGCCGCCACCCTGCCTCTGCTCTGCGAGCACCAGGCGCTGTGCTGCAGGCTTGCTGGGGCAGGTCCTCCACAAGGCCGCCCCCAGGCCAGACAACAGTGCAATGCCCTTGGGCCAAGGGCACTCAGGAGGCACCCATTTCAGAGCAGTGCAGGCAGAGCTGCTCAGTGACAAGGTAGATTCCTCCCTGCCAAAACTGGGATACGTGCACTGTTCTGGCATGGGCACAAGCAGCTGAGCTATTGCAGATTCAACCGCTTCCATTTAAAAAGCTGTGAACAGACGGCACTGTTCCTAAGAGACCTAGGACCTTGTCCTTTGGGAAATGAGGAGCAATTTTCTCATGTTTTCTTTCAAGTGCCTTCCTTTCAATGAACTGCTTGTTTGTTTCTGATTTTTAAAAAGGCATAGGCTAAATATTTGTATGCAGCTGCCACAGTATAAACTGTTCTGTTTTCTGCCTCAAACTTCATTTCCCCAAATAAAGATCCACAGCTTTAACTCACAATGAAATGAAGCACACAGAGAAAAGCTAGTGTAGCTGGCTAATGTAGCCAGCACATCTTAAATTTACACTATACTGTATATGTAATCAGCATTCTTATAGATAGATGAGTGCCAAGCTTGATACCCTACACACTACTAAGGTGATCTTATCCAGACAGAAAATAGAAGCAATTTAAGCTTAAAATGTTTTTTTTTCTTTACATTTGTTCTCTGCAGTTCCTAAATAAAATGTTTTGTTTCACTTCAGCTATAGTCTGGATTTGGCTGTTAATGGAAGCTTTCGGAAGCTGACCTCATGTCCCAAGAGATGCAAACAGCTTTACCCTCAAAGAAGAAAGAAATAACAAGCAAGGTTAAATTGTCCACAGGCATACAAGGTCAAAATAAAGTATACTCGCTGCCATCTCCATCCAAGAAGCCAAGCTTCCCATGGCAGCTTGTTCACGCTGTCACAGAGAGCCCATAGACCATAAGCATCTCAGGGCATGAATATTCTCAAATATACTTGCACTAGAGCTACAAAAACAAGTTACTATGAAGAAAACTAGACTGTGATTTGCAACCTAAGATATATACCACAGTAATTCCCCCAGAAATTGAAATAAAGTTACCCTGTATTTTACCAGATGGGGCAAATTTATTCACACAGACCATTGCTATTTAGTTACTATTAAGTAACCACCATATCATAAAGCTTTACCTAGCTTGTATCAGTCAGCTATTTGTACAGCCATGCCTTTCACTGAAAAGAGTGAATTTGCATGAAGCTGGGAATGGAATCATGAGTGAAAGACCACATAAGAAAAACAACCAATATAAATCTGTATGCAGTAACTCTTACCTTACAGGCAGATACGCACACAAGAGCTTTGGGGGGGGGGGGATGGTTGCCTTTTTTATATATCTCCCACCATACAGGTAGGACAACAGTAGTATGAAACTAAACAATTTATATTTGTAAAGTAACTTCACCCTAAATAACAAAGTAAAAGAATAATTCTTGTGACTACTGAACTGAGCAAATCAGGACACTGAGGATATAGTAGAAGAGAAATATACATGAAAGCAATTCCCCCCCCCAAGTCTGTTTTTACAAAACAACTTTCACTAGGGAAACATTTTTTATTGTGGCTGACTTCTTTCAGATGGTGAAAGGAAGGTTATGTCATTTTCTATCAGACACAGTACAGAAGACTTTTGTTCTCAAGTGCAAGTTGTACAGACCCTGGAAGGTTTGCACTCCAGCCTGCTCCCAAAGCTTCTCAAGTTCTGCTGATAAGCTTTGCTGCATGCATCCAGTCTTAAGATTTCTATCTACTGATGCAGTTTAGAAGAAACTCAATTATATAGTATCTGCACAGATACGCTAAAAATTAGCAATATCCTCTTACTGACAGAAAAGGTGTTATTTGGCTGGATGCTGGGTTTTACAATCCATCAACTCTTAAAAGTTACTTAATTTTCTACCATCATATAGTACAGCATTCCCACTGTTTGGTGTGTCATTAGCTGTTCAGACTTGCAATGAAAACAGGAAGAAGGACAAAAGAGGCCAACACATCTTACCCATTTAGGAATCAAACCTTTCATGTTAAAGGTAATCTTCCACTACACTCATGAGTTTGCATCTTCAAGTACTGTAACTCTTTGCAGTCACTGTACTCAATTTAAAAAGTCCATATAAAGACTTTTTAAAATTATCCATACAGCTTCCTAAGGAAATTAAGCTTATTTGATCATATTATCTGCCCACTCACTTGTTAAGTCTGTTGGCTGATTCAGCCTAACTTTAAAGGGACAAAAAACTTGAAAATACTTATGCTTCTACAAATTTAATGAAAATCAGCTGCTGGGAAATGCTATTAACTATAGTGCCTCCAGAGAGCAGAAGAGGAACTGCAGAGCACTAAACACTCAGGTTGGCAGGAGCAGACTGCCAGTCACCATAGGTGATGCTCCTGACTCACCAAAGCAACTGCTATCTCTGGTCCAAGGGATGTGTTTTAAGAATATGGCAGGGAGATTAGGAGTTCATGCTATGGACAGGCTACTGACAAGAGGGGATTTAAGGGCCAGTAGGCAACTAAGGAAGCTGGGGGCATTGATTTTGATGCTCAGAGAACCAACTGTTATACCTTATAACTACTGTTGGGGGTTTGAGTTTTTTTTTTTTTTTTTTTCCTTTGGGGGGGGGGGGGGGGGAGTGTGCACTGAGGAGCCCAACAGCATCACTAGACAGTATCACTGAAAGAGGTATTTAGTAAATGCTACCTTATAGATTTTGACAGGCTTTAAATCTAGTTCTATGCTGAAAAATGCAGTGATAAGGTTCTGAGAAAAATGAGTTTTTTTCCAGTGTAGCTAGAGGCTGGCAGAACAGAGGACATTGGAAATTCCCCAGAAGAAAAGCCAAGATTTTCTTTTTGGTGTTATGACATACAAATTTAGGGGAGATATTAAGAAGAACACAAAGAGAAGAATCTTGGGCAACTGAGAACAAGAGGAAACACACTTAATACAGAAAAAAAACACATTAACTCTGCAGGCAAAGATTCTGGATACTCACAGAAATGTGACCTAGAGCTGTAAGGAAGCTGATGCACAAAAAAAAAAAAAAAAAAAGATGAAATAAAAGTTGTAAAGACACTTAAACAGTAAGTGTGCATCTTGTTTTGGCTGGAAAGGGCATGTTTTTGCACCAAGTAAAGAATATGTGAGTTCAGAGACGGTTTCAATGTGTCTGTCAGCTTTATCCACCAGAAAAAAAAAAAATAACGTTCAGGGATTCAGGTGTTTGGAGCTTCAGAAAATGACATACTAAGAAACATGAAAAGTCAGCACTCTTCTAGCATGGATCTGAGGGAACTTGGGATATTAATTCTGCTTCTCCAAGGATGTAACAGCAAAAGACTTTGTGCCAAGGATGCCACCAAGGAAATAAAAAAATTATGGCAGCTTAATCAAAACCAGGGAAACTTTCCTAGTCATAGGTCACTGTACTACGGTCCAGTTCTCCTTCTCTTATCCAGATTTGCTGAGAGCCTTTTCCATCTGTTTTTAGAAGATTTGAGTTTCTTATTACTATGAAACATACAGGACATGCTCATAGTACATCACTCACCTGAATGATCACCTAGATGAAAAGAGCAGTGGCAAATAGTGCACACTGCCACCACAGCCCTGCCAGTCCCGGCCAAGGCTTCCCCTAACACCACCTCCCAGGCTGGCTGCCAGCCTCAGCAAAGTGCCCGGCTCTTTCTGCCAGCACGTTCCTTCTTACACATTCATCCCTTTGCAGGTCAATTTCTGAAACCATATTTGAGATCTTAAATTGAAACTGCAATGCAGATAGCCTTCTCTGTCAGGCGCCGCTACCAGTACCTCACATCCACAAACACTGTATTATGGAAGCAAATGCATACGGTTTTCCAAATAGAGCACTTCAACTACAGCCTGCCCCAAACCTACTCCAGTGGAAAACAGAGCTACCATCTCAGAGCAGGATTTCAGGTAAAAATTCTTGGCATTGTTTCCAGATAAGCTGAGAGCAGACGAACCAACAGGCTATTTTTCTATCAGGACACTATGTGGGCCGTAAATAGAACATAAAAGGGGCAACAAGCTTCTCTGGAATGGGCCTGTAAGCAGAGAGGAAAAAGCACTCAAACAGCTCTACACTGCAAGACAGGTATGACACTGTAGCTGTCTTGTTCTTTTATTATTGTATTGTGTTGCTTGTATTCCTGTTAATGGGTACATTTTAATAACAGGGTGATGAAAGCTGAGCATTAAGTGTTTTTGGAAAAGGTAGTAGAACGCTGAGCAATAAATGGATACCTATATAATTTCAAAAAGAAATTGCTGAAGATTTTTTGATTTTGATTTAATATCCAAACTGATAAAGGAAAAGTCTCCTTTGTAAGGCTGTAGTGTGTTACCATTCCCCAAAGAATGGCTGCCTCTGAACATGCAATACTTTGGAGCTTCAAGACAATAGGAGAGGTAAAATGTGTTGGTTTGGGGTTTTTTGTTGTTGATTTTTTTAAAAAAGATACCATATGCACTTCAGTTTGTTTATTCTTCTTCATTCCAAAAAGTTACACCAAGGGAAGATGCTGTGCAAGAGGAAGAGAAAAGAGACAGCCCAAACAACTGGAAGAATCCTTAAGGCAATGAAGGCACCCAGCCACTGGACAACTGCCGCTTCCTAGCTTGCTCCAGGCCAGCAAAATTCTTTCCTCCCAGATGCACACGAAGGATGCAAAAAAACACTGAAATCAAAACATTGCTAGACTTACTAATGGAAATATGGCAATTTATCACAAGCTGAGAACTAGGGGAGGTCTTAGCAAGAAAAAGGAGGAAGAAATGACAGCAAGCACCTTTTGAGAGTCAGGAATGGTGGTATTGCTAAGTTCTGGGGAAATATCAGAAGTTCTGAAGAAAAAAACTGAAGTGTAGATTTATGCATATGTGTCTTTTTTCTTCACTTTATTATTTCTTTGCTGTGCATGCTGTCAACTTTGGGGGCAAAAATCATTTCCCCCTCCCCCTTTCTTTAATTAAAGAAACAGCATAGGTTTGCCTAAATCACATGCTCCTGTAGGAAAAAAGAACGTGAACAGCAAGCCAGAATAACAGCACTGGAAAAGAAAAGGGTTCCCTTACATGCTAGAACCATAATGGTCAACCAAAAAAAGAATAATAGAGAAGCATAAAATACAGCCTTTTGACTACGGCAATCTCTCATCTGCACACCTCCCATTTGAGCCTAGGGCTGAGGAACAGGGACCTGTGAATTCCTCTCACCTTGTGGATATTTCCAAGGTTTTCATAAGAGTCCCCACAAAATAACCACTTCATTTTAACCTACTTGCAAACTCAGAGGGCTAAAGAACTCCACACACTATTGAAGAAGCACTGAAAATACCACCACTAGAAAAACATCTCCTGCACATCCGGTTTGAAGTATTCAGGGAAACTTGCTATTTCAATATCCAAGACTATGTTTTCCTAGTATATTACGTACATGTCTTTCATCAGCACTGAGACAAAACTGTTTTTCTTTTTAAGCCAAAGTTTATGATCAAATGCATATTAGATCAGCAGCACAGTCATCAAATAAAGAAAGAAACTGCATACAGGAATATAGCAACCTGAACAAATATGAAGAGGTACTTTGAATAAACTTGTCATAAAATTAAAAAAAAAAAAAAAAAAAAAAAAAAAAAAAAAAACAAGGGGAAAAAACACAAAGCAATAACAGGACACAAGTTTACCCAAATAATTAACTAAAAATATTAGTTTCAGTTTGGTTCTTTTCATTTTTCTTTACTGGGGTTTCAATTCACAGAAACCTACATATGCTGTTAGGTTTAGCTCAGCTGGTTAGAGTGTGGTGCTGCTAATGCTAAGGTTGTGGGTTCAATCCAGTATGGGCTATGCTGAGGGTTGGACTAGATGATCTCTGGAGGTCCCTTCAAACCTTACCATTCTATGATTCTATGATACTGTATCATTTTCTAAAGAAAAGTAAATTTTACCAAAGCAAAATTTCATTATTGCCAGTAGGTGGCACTTAGAAGAAGGGAAAAGGAAAAAAAAAAAAAAAAAAAAATAAAAAAGGAAAGAAAGAAAAAGAAAAAAAGATCTGAAAAACTGAATTATTCCCAAAATAAAGTTACATTTTCAAACTTTCATCTTAATAGAACAATCTTTAAAAATACACCTTTAAATGAGATCACATCAGAAAAGAAGACTGTATTTTAGTGTCTCCCATAACATCCTCCTAGGCAAGCTCAGGAAGTGTGGGTTAGATGAGTACACAGTGTGGTGGATTGAGAACTGGCTGAAAGACAGACCTCAGAGGGTCGTCATCAGTGGCGTGGAGTCTAGTTGGAGACCTGTACCTAGTGGAGTTCCCCAGGGCCCAGTACTGGGTCCCATCCTGTTCAACTTCTTCATCAGCGACCTGGATGAGGGGACAGAGTGCCTCCTCAGCAAGTTTGCTGATGATCCCAAGATGGGAGGAGTGGCTGGCACACCTGAGGGCTGTGCTGCCATTCAGAGAGACCTGGACAGGCTGAACAGAGTTGGGCAGGGAGGAACCTCCTGAGGTTCAACAAGGGCAAGTGCAGAGTCCTGCACCTAGGGAGAAATAACCCTAGGCACCAGGACAAGCTGGGGGCTGACCTTGTGGAGAGCAGCTCTGCAGAGAAGGACCTGGGAGCGCTGGTGGGTGACAAGTTGACCAGGAGCCAGCAAGGTGCCCTGGTGGCCAAGAAGGCCAATGGTATCCTGGGGTGCATTAGGAAGAGTGTTGCCAGCAGCTCAAGGGAGGTGATCCTACCACTCTACTCAGCCCTGGGGAGGCCTCATCTCGAGTGCTGTGTCCAGTTCTGGGCTCCCCAGAACAAGAGAGACCTGGAGCTACTGGAGAGAGTCCAGCATAGGGAAATAAAGATGATCAGAGGACTGGAGCATCTGCCCTATGAGGAAAGGCTGTGAGAGCTGAGGCTGTTTAGCCTGGAGAAGAGAAGACTGAAGGGGGATCTCATCAATGTCTACAATATCTGAAGGAAGGGTGTCAAGATGATGGGGCCAGACTCTCTCCAGTGGTGCCAAGCGACAGGACACAAGGCAATGGGCACAGACGGAAACACAGGCAGTTCCACCTGAATATAAAGAGTAACTTCTTTCCTGGGAGAGTGACAGAGCACTGGAACAGGGTGCCCAGAGAGGTTGTAGAGTCTCCTTCTCTGCAGACAGTAAAAACCTACCTGGTCGCAATCCTGGGCAACATGCTCTAGGTGACCCTTCTTGAGCAGGGGGTTTGGACTAGATGACCTCCAGAGGTCCTTTCCAACTTCAGCCACTCTGTGTATGATTCTATCCTTACTACAAGACATGGTAGGTGCACCTATTGAACTTAGTTTTAAATAATAGTAATACATGGTTTAGTTGGTTTACGTAAACAGATACCTAAAAGGCCTATACTCTACCATCATCCAGAGAGGAAAAATTTAGAAAAACAGACTGCAATATATAGAAGGTATGTAATAATTTAATTCGATTATCTACAAAAGAAACAGGAGAAAGCATATGGTAATGCAGAAGTCAGTACCACATGGAGTGACCGAAACAATTGATACTTTCAGAGAAACCTAGGTGGGTTCTGGACCCAGTGCCTCTAAGGAGTGTGTGTGAGTGAGAATGAGCAAGTGAGAGTGTGACACATGAGGCTTTTGGCATGCTTTATAAGCATGGACACCACTGGCAGTTCCTCCTTGCGGCAGAAAGAGCTTGAATTTTGCCTGCCTTTTAGAGATACATACGTCATTGCAAATCTTTTATGAGCTTCCATGATACAAATGGTAATCCTTTTGAGACTGGGTCATTTTCCAGTCTACAGGTCTTTCAGCAAGAACTCTTAAATTTGGGAGGAAAAGTTCATTTTAATAAATGAAACACTTGAGATGAGACATCTATAATAATTACACTTTTCATTACATGTTGCCAGCATTCTCCAAAGAGTAGAAGCTACTTTGCAAGTGAATTGAATGTAAAGTCAAAATCAAGAGGGTCCACTAAAAATAGTGAAAGACCAGGTTATATAAACTGGCTTTATTACTTATAACTGAACTATTAAGCAACAGTAACATTTAGAAAACTGTTTTCAACAGTAAAATCAAGTTTAGCAGCAGTGTAAGCTTCCAAATAACTTCCTCTCTCTCAAGAAATTCTGATTTTTAATCAATAACTCTGTAAATAGCAAATTAAATTCATCAGCTACAGTTTGCATGATGAGGCAGTATTGACTAAAAATTTTTTTAATGCTGATTACTTCCCACATTCAATTAAACAGCATCACCATATACGTATACCACATGACAAATGTGCTGAAGAATCTAGCACTGTAATTAATCAGAAGACTAATTATTTATAAAAACCTTCTACTCATTTACTAGATACAATCCAAACTTTACGGTCTATGAAACATGATAGCATTAATTTGTATACACTAGCACTAAAATTTCAGCTCCTGCCTGAATTCCTGCTGACATAAGACCATCACAAAATTAAAAAAATGAATATTTAAACAAATAATTCAAACACATGGGCAATAATGGATTATTTGTCATTCAAAGTAAAATACAGGGGTGAAAAAGAAATCAGAAGAGAGAGTCAAAGCAATTTTACCATGACAATTTAAAAAAAACTCACTGTCAACTCATTCTTTCTTTGACCATGACTGAATTTGGAACTTAAATATTTGTTTCACCTATTTTCTCTTTAAAGTGTGAGCTTCGTTCATGTTTTTACACTTGATTCTGTCTTAAAATTGTAATAATTTGCAGGAATACACTTTGCTAATCATTTAAGTATTTTTTCAATCCATTACGATATCATAAGGCAAAAAAAAAATCATTGATAAACACAGTATTCAACAAAATATAAGCGGTGTGGTCTCCTTGTTCTCCCTACTATAAATACACTGTAACACAGGTAACCTGCTCTCCATATAATATGCTAGAGAGCAGTGGATTTTAATTTGTGTAGCATTAGCACACGCCACAAGGAAGCACAGCTAGCCAAAGCAGCATAGTATCCCACTACCAGGCACAAACAACTTACTTTTGACTCTACAAATTCTTAGCACACGTTATTGAAACACTGGGAAAATGAGTACCTACCGCCAAAGATATGCACCTTCCTTCCTAGAGCTGAGGCTACCAAATTCTCACAAAAATATCTGCATTAGTCAGTGCCTGGCCAAGGTGCACTAACTTGCCCCCAGCACTCTGTGCCTCGGTTCAGGAGCGAGCAGCTGCGACTGCCAAATAGTGGCAGCAAGGCCCCAAAATTGCTGCACCGATAGAAATGGTGTCGGTGCAGGGCTGCCGGCCTCGGCAAGGGACCAATGGTGCTTAGATGATGCCAAACTAGCATGAGGGGAGAAAAAAGCCACAGAAATTAAGAGGAACATTCAGACTTCCCCTTGCCTTTTGCAGTGGAGGTGTTGTTTTTCCATCAAAAAGTGACCACACTTGTGATCACTGTTTAGAATCAGTTTGGATCAGAGTTGTATGAACCCAGAGACAAGCTGTCCCCCACCCCTTGGAGGGCCCCCTATACTGCACACCACATTTCAAAGAATTAACATCCCACTTAGTCTTTCAAACAAGAGGCAACAAACCGCCACATTTGTACTTTTGCAGCATATGCTCCCCAGGACAAGCACATCAGGGTATGACTGGGGAAAATGGAGGCCACAGTCCATTCCCAGGCAAGACAGGCACACACACAAAATAACGCCGTGTAACATGCCTCCAGCCTTGCAGTACCAGTACCTCTTATGACCAAGAAAGGGAGAGGACACTGTATTCCCCCACTGTTCCCTTGCAGCCACACAAAGAAATGGCAACAACCAGGCCTAGTTTTCAAAAATGCTCCGTGGCAAGAGTTATTTATTTTTAAAGCCTTTTGCAACAATACAAAGATACAAAACAAGACCACACCATTCAGTCCTATGATTCCTCTTTCTGAAATACACAATAAATCTATTTAACTCTTCAGAAGTTCAAAGATTTAGTAATATTCTATTTCAAAATTAAGTTTATCTTTAAATCCCTATAACTGTACAGATAACCTCCAAGAAGTCAAATGAGGCCTGGTTATCAAATTTAAGTTTTAGAATATGAATATTCTTTCCTGATTGTATTTTTTAAAAAGGAATGGTCTTTGCATTACTAATCACAAGAGTCTTACTTCCAGGAAGCAGTTCTATCAAATTCAAGTCCCCCTAAAATTCTGAATACTTCGAATTCAAGGTTGCAACATCTTAAAGATGAGTTTTTTACTGCTCAACAACCAATCAAGAGACTTGGCAGCCTTCTTGCAAAGGCATCTTTCAAAGCAACACCTATGCAGGTTACCTTTGAAAACAAGTTTCCCATCCACACACCACAGCACGGAGCTCTTCCTCCATGGCAGCTCACGAAAATAGCAGGGGAAATCAAACACACTACAGGAAAGACTTGGGAAGAGAATTCCCCCTACAAAGAAGAGAATTATTGTACAAAAAAATTGGAAAAGTATTTCAACATTTTAACCATTTTTTTTCTTCTAACATCAACATCATATTCTTAAATTTTAAGAGGAAAACCATGAAAGAAGAATGGCACTGCCTTTTTTTCCCCTGAAAAAGAAACACTACAAGAGAAGTGTATTGCGAGGGATATACAGCTTAAATAAAAATGGAGAAGAATCCTGTCGTCTCATCAACAATTTCAAAGCAAAATTTTTCTTTAATTAAAGCTACAGATACCTATATACAAAGCGATGACAAAAGCAACGTCACAGAGATGCCGCTCCCCATATTCAGGATGTGGCACTGACTCTCTGCTTGGTTGGGCTGCGGGGTGCAGCGGAGGGCTGGAGAAGGGCTATGGCACCCAGTAAGCTGCAGGCAGCCAGGAAGATCCCTTCTGCGCTCCGGAGAGCAGCTGCCTCCGCAAATCACTCCCTGCCCCCCACCGCAGCGGCACTACTGGCGACGAGGACACCTCTGGAAAGGACCAGTGGGACAGTCTGACTTTTCATCCAACTCGCAGGTTCCCAATTTCGCAACTGCTGCACCGGGGAAGGAAGAACGACAATACTAAATCAACAGCTGACTTGGACAAGTCAAAGTGAAAAATATCATATAACTGTTACAGGCTATATTTTTTGGTAAATGGAAGTAGTATAGATGTTTTCAGGAAAAAAAGGCAATCTAATGTCATATAAAAAAAATACTGATTTCAAATTATGAATTGTTCTATCTGACAGCACCGTAAGTGCCACAAAATAGGATTTACTGTGTATGATAAAATGCTCATTTTTTATATAGATATACATAAGGCAAGGAAAAAGATCTCAAGGGAAATCTGCACCAAATCATAAACCACAAGAGGGACATGGAGATTAGAATTCCAAAAGCGTTGCGTATTAAATGAGCAGCATACCATTCAAAAATCGATTGAAGCAAATTCAGTACTTCTACAATTATTATAGCACAATAACTGTCATTTTGAAGGATGAAGGTTGGTTATTTCAAAGGTTTCTATACAGCACTTCTCTGCCTATTTGAAATGTGGTATTTTTAAACTGCAGTATCAGTCAGCCAAATAAATATATCAGACACCTTCGAGCAATGCAGCTGAGAAAATATTCATAAAGGATTTATAAAAACATCTCAATTCACTGACCTAAATATTACAAAGCAAATCACCAGACTGTCTCCTACACACTGCACTGGAAAATTTCAGTTACTTCTTATCTTATAATTAAACTACTGGCTTAATACTTTGAATTTCTATGGTACCTTTCACTCAAGGAGCTTAACGTGCTTTACACACATTATCAGCTTTTACAGTTAACTGCTTCTTGTGATGAGACACTTACTGTATACCTTCAGTGTGAGGTTTCATGTTAATTATGTACAAGTAAAAAGAGACCTTAAGTCACACTAGGTAATGTACAGTTCATCTCATCCAAATAAACTGAGAAACTCTGAATTAAGTAATGACAAAGTGAACAAGTGAAAGCAAGCAGGAGGAACAACACAAAACACACCTTGCTTGGATACTTTGCTGCACCATTTCTGCCATTTTTGTAAAGATATGTCTTAATAGTAAAAACACTACAGGATTCTAAACCCTTTTAAAACCTGTGTTAAATAATGCAGGAAAACATAATATGTATTAGCTAGTAAGTTTGCATATTTGATTCCTCCACATTGCAAAATATGAAGAAATGGATGGCATTCCAGCGTTATACAACCGATGCTCCTTTTTTGATGAGGTATGTTGACTTAGATTGTCTAATATTTTCATTGCTCCAAAAGCACCATTAAAACTCAAGTGTTCAGACATGCAAATCACCTTAACTTTTCCTAAGGTAGCTAAATTGTTAGATATCCTGCCAACTCAGGAGAAAACAGAAGCAATCCACAGAAATCATTAAAGTTCACCTAAAACCAACATACCCTACTAAGTACCACAACTTCTACTACTCGTGTTCAGTCCATGAAAGATTCCAGGAAGGGACAGAATTCAGACAAAGCTGAGTATGTTGCACTATTAACAAAATAAAATATTTAAACAAACATTTTAAAGTCATAAATAATATATATGCACAGCTTACCGCTGCAGAATGAATCGTTGTTACAGCACAAAATGAAAATATTTTTTTAAACTACAAATTTAGAAAAATCAGAGACTGAAAGCTGAAGTGCAAGGAATGCTTAGGTGCTGTGCTGAGTAGCCTTTTCAAATTAACAGTAAGACGGTATGACCTCATTGTTCATGTGAGCTATGCTGTTCATCTCACTTGAGCCTTGATCCATAAATAAATAAATAAAATTTACAGTCCAGTAAACCACATACTCTATGGACACTGCATATTTTTACTGAAAAACTACTTGAGGAATGGTTTAGAGAGCTTTCAATATTTTATTGAGACCATCTATTTTCCTCTCTCTTCACTTGTGAAGCAAAGCACTTCACTCTACTACAAGTTCAACAGTACAGGATTCACAAAGAAAGAAAAATCGTAGATAATACATTTTTAAAACCTCTAAGAATATCCTTAGAATATAAAAGCTATTTTGCTTTTATGAATATAAAAGACTGCAGCTTTTATATCTAACATTTGGACTCTTTCAAAGGTAAGCAAACATTGTGTGTCCCACTGGAAGAAGAATATCTCCTACTCCAAATGATATAAAATGATGACCCTTAGCCCTCTAAGACTGCTTATTAAAAAAAAAATCAAAAAACAAAAACCACCACAACAACAAAAGCCCAGAAAACAAATTCCTATCCTGTCTAACAAAGGAATTCATTTTGCAGAAAAATTTCACTCATAGTAGAGGAAAACATTTCACTTCCAGGCTGATTGTACAAAGTAGATGTTCAAAGATGCTATGAAATGATGAAGACTTAAAGAGACATAATAATGAGCAAGGCATATGAGGCATTCAAAGTCACATCACAAATAAGTATAACAAGTTCACAGCTCATCATGTGATTTTTCAAATATATTGATCTCTCTCTCTCTCTCCCCCCCTCTTTCCTTCCTTTCTACCTCCACCTCAGTGTGACTAAAACTGGATCAAAACACTTCTCCTCTATGCTAAAAAGTATGTAAACAATGATATTAGAGAGAATTTGGTCACATTCCTTGCAAACATCTACGTTATTGAAGTTGCTGCTCCCCAAAGACAATCCCAGCACATCACCCAGTTATTCTATCTTAACTAAACCTTGATGAAGATTTCACTCTCTCTTGCAGCAATAAAACATTTCATTGCCCACAATCCATTTATTTTCAGAATTAATCTGCTTTAACAATCCTAAGGATGCTCGTAAGGCTTTGTATGACAACAAGCAACTAAAGTTAGACATTTGGGGTCTGCCAGAAACCTTGTGCATTCACAACACCTCTTGTTGTAATGTACAAATATGTCATCTGATTATCATGTGTGTACGTTGAGTTAGTTGAGAGGAGCTATGTTGGAAAACACAGGCAGGAAGGTAGATAACAACCTGGACAGCAGTCTTGGCTTCCACCACTCCTACAAACCTTTCCCAGATGGCAAAAGGAGAGGAAGAAAGGACAATAGATTTGACTGAGAGACACTATTAAGGAAAAAAGAAAATGGACAAAAATAGACTCCAACCTTCTGTCTTTGACATGCTGCATCCCTATTGCTAAGGAATAAAAGCTACTTTAAAACTGATGTAAGAGAAAGCTGTTTGGTATCAATACACTCATTCAGGATCCTCAGTTCCCTTGGGGAAGGAGTATATGCTAAGCCCACCTGGTCCTGGGGGATGCTCCAAGGCTTCCTCTCAACAAGATGGCAGGCATCATCTTGGCCAAGCAGGGTGAGCGTGAGGGTGCAGGCACACAGCGAGAGGAGGGGGCAGCTGAGCAGCTAAGTCCTCAGTGGACAGCAGGCATGAGTGACCATTTAAAGATATTTCATATCTTTTGACTTCTATTTCATATTTTATTTTAATTGGGGGACAGGCAAGCATTTTTTTCTCCTATGCTTAGGTCAAATGTATCATCAAACAGCTTCAAGTAGTTTATATTAAATCTGTTAAATTGCAGTGCTGCAATGATGAGGTTATATGTGGCCTGAAGCAATCATTTTTTAAAATTCTCTTTCAGGTTGAGTGGAAATATATGACTTGTTAAGCCAGGGTAAAATCAGTTATAGCCTGGAGAAGAATCTTTCCTTATGTCTGAATAAAACTGACATTTGTATTCCACACTACAGATTCAACAAACAAAAGGTAATTAATTTAGAAGAACAGTTTTCTCAATGCTTTTGGCAATGTCCTAAACCAGAGAATAAAAATGTAAGCATTTATGATGTACAAAAGTCATAGAACAGAAGGATAGTTTCACAGTTCAGGAAACTTTAAAAACAAGGCAAAGAGTCTTAGTCTATACTACATTCAGACTGCTGTAATTGTATTCATCATTTGTCAAAGTGTCTTTTGCATCTATGTATTTCTTCCTTTCCAACTTTCACATTGTTGCTTTATACCTTAAATTCCTACTGCTGCAATGATCAGCTTAATTCTATAACTGATGCACGTTCCTTATTTCTGAATTACACCAGCAGCTTGCAGTATGTTTAGAATCACAAATCACCACCATTATATATATGTATATATACACACATACAGCGAGAGAAGAGAAAAGCATGTATTAGAAAGACAATAATGTGTCTTAACATTTACCAGTCGCTTGCCAGAATCAATTCCTGATGAGATGAGTGGACTAATTTCCCCAGAGACAGATCATACCACCTCTTGCATAGCTGCAGTCTTTCTGCCTTGTGAATAAAGTACAGCTCTTCTACCAAGCCTGGAGATGTACAACAACACCGCAAGCTCTTTCTAATTTAGCCTGTAACAAACATTTATATTTGGTAAATGTCTTATGTTTAACATAACATGGTAACATCTAGTTCTGTTAAAATATTTTGAAGAGATGCGTGAAATTTAGTATTTTATTGCCTTTTTAATTGCAGTAAGATGCAACTTTTAGTTAAAGGTTATTCTAATATTTTACACCTTTTTTTGAATAATGGAGTCAGTTATAAGGAAGGCTAGGCATATGATTAAGCCTTGTACTAAAAAGGTGCTGAACATCTGGACTTAATCCACTCCCCTCCCACGGTCACCTAGTTTAAAGTTGCACAGTGCTAGGCCACCCTTTATTTTTATTACCTATATTTGAAAAGGGAGTAGTAGAACTTCTTTTTGCCTATTCTTTACCTGTCCTGTATAAGCAGTTTGTAAGAACAAGCTCTCTTTGCAGGTAGGCCACACTGCTTAGCAAACAGTCTTGCTTCAGTTTTGCTTAAAGCCTCCAAGCAGTAACTGCCATACTAGCAAATATTTTTCACTGAATTCACCAGAACATAGAAGATCAGGATCCTCAATTCCAGCATTCACAGGTTCAGCACTACCTACAAGAAGAGCTGCCCAAAAGCTTTAAGCTGATACTCTCTAGCTGCCTAGGCCCATGAAGCCACCTATGAGGACAGCCTGTAGGCTGCAAATCTATTTGCAGGTCTGTAAGAGCTAATTAAATCAACCTATTCAGAAAAACACTTTGATTTTAAAAATTCTACTTTGTTCAAAAATCTTCAAATATCTTCAAATATCTTCATTCACACCAAAATATTTCCTGTTTTGAACAGAGCTCTAAAAGGCGTGCAAGTAAAAATTTGGTATTTGCAAGATGCAGGAGGCGGCAGACAAGCTTAGTTTAGAAGAAGAAAATCCAACACTCAATGACCTCAGAAAGAAGTGTTCTTGCTTACTAAATCAAAATATAACAATTCTGAGGGACTGGGTGCAGATATGAAGACTGATTACCAGAGATGCAGGTTTCTTTATGTCTGAACATTTCTGTCACAAACATAGCACAGCACATATAACATCAGGGCATACTCTTTGTCTCCACTAGAAATAAATAAATAGATGAGCATGCACTTGCAGCACTTACGTGACATACGCTGCAACTTCAGTAATCAGATTGGGAGGGCTGCAAAGCTTCTGTTGCCAAAACAAAAGGGCAGACACTCAGCCATCCTCACAGGATGCCTATACTAAGTTTAATCAGCAATTATTTCCAGAGCCCCAGGCAGAGTTTAATAGGATCCCTGTACCAGAATGTGTTAAATCCCCAGCTTGATTCTGGCAAAGAGCAAGAATTTTCCTCTCCATCTCTGCCAAAAAGCTCTAGAACACACACTGATCACCAGCAGCCTGAGGTTAGGAAAAAAAAAAAAAAAACAAAAATCTCCTATATGAATATTTAGCTACCCAAAGGACTTTAACCCATTTGAACCTTTGGTACCAGCCACTACAAACAACACACTAACACAATCACTCATGGGGTGATTTACTCTGCCCATTCCTATTCCTGTAATAGAATTAGCAGGACTTTAGAAAGGACTGACCAGAAATCGCAGGTATACTACAGAAATAAATAAAAAAATTAATAATAAAAAAAAGACAATTAGTATTCTTAAAGCTTGAGGAAAACATATGAAAAAATGAGAAGAGGCTTATTTTTCTTATATCTGTGATTGAAAACAACTGTTTTACAGACATCATTACAGGAGAAAGATCAGAACTAGGTATGTTCATAAAGAAGAAAATGACAAAAGGCTTACCAAATCATTTTAAATCTGTTTTTCTCAAGATGGACACTTGCAGAAACCACAAGGAAGGAAAAACTCTACTTGTATAGTAGAGAGAAATCATCAGTGAGGTTCAGCAGAGATCTGTGTTAAGACGTGTATTATTCAACATTCATTCATAGAAAACAAATATTCATAGAAAATTTATAGAATTCAACATTCAACAGAGAAAAGAAGGTGACAGTAAGGTGCGAAGTTTAATGCTGATATTTAAATTCTTTATGGAAGTAAGGATATGAGTTAACTGCAAAAAAATTAAAAAGTCACATTTAAAAAAGGCCTTGCACAGGCAGAAAAGCAGTCTTAATGTCACAAATGAAATATGAGGCTCTGATGTGACTCTTAACATTTAGAGATTATATTTTATATTTAGAACATATTTTGAAGAAACTATCAGCAAAATCCTCAGTGCCAATGAAAACAAGCCACCAGGATATTAAGAGTTATTCAGAAAAAAGAACAAAACAGAAGGGTAGGTGGTCACCACCTGCTTGCCCTGTTGCTATCATCTTCTCTAGTCATTCTTGGCCACTGCCAGAAAGGATATTGGGTTAGATAGATCTGATTCAATATGAGTAACTCCTACATTCTGTTCTTATTTATATTAAAAAAAGAAAGGACAGCTCCACATAGCACCGATGCTTTTGTTTTTCTGTGGATAGATCTGTTTTAAGTTTCTCCCCTTTTCCAGTCTTGCAGCAGCTTCTTTTTAACCCAGATCATTTCACAAACCAAGGTTAGAGGAAGTGCCTACATAAAAACACTGCAAGAAGGAGGGCTAACCCCCTTCAGTGAGCAAAATAGGAAGGGGCTGCTAGAGAAATGGGAGAACAGTGCCAGTTTAATCTGACCCGTGATGAGAGTACAACAGCATGGAACCAGAGTGTGGCATTGCCTTGCTGTACACAGCCAGTGGATAAAAGCCAAGAAAGGATGCAGATACCTGCGGATCCTCTTGCACCTCCAGTTACAGAGCAGAGGGTCCAGCTCTGAGAGGCCTCCAAAAGTAACGACATGGTAATATGATAGCTTAAACTTTCTTATGAGGGATTTGAAACCTCAGCACTGCCTACAGCCCTTACAGGGTAGCTCCTACTGGACAGCAAGATGAAAATCAACACTATAGATAGCTGAAGGTGTACCTGTTGACTTTTTTAGTAGTGAAACTAAAAATCCTGATGAATTAATTCCATCAAAACATCTGTTTCGCATGAGACCAATCTCATAGATTCAACCTGCACCTCCTCATATCGATAGGTAGGGGGATTACCTCCTTTGCTTTCCACTACATAGTCACCTTAGTCAAACACGATGACACTAACTGCATCTGTTTCAAGAAACAGTGAAAATCCTAATCACGTACCACAGTGTCACTGACGAAGAAGAGAAGGGGAGTTCGTAAGATGGAATTTCATTCAGTTAATTTTAAACAGTTCTCAATATGTAGGAAAATAGGGGGGAAATGCAGCAAAAACCTCACACAATTATCTAAAATGTTACAATTATACCTATCCCACCTCAGGTAAAACTTTCAGAAGCAGCAGAGACTATTCTCTCATACTGCAGACAGCAACAGTGTTGTCATGACAGCACTCTACTACTCTTATTTAAAAGGACAGAGTCTAGTCCAAAGACACAGAATCAGTAACTCCAAACTCAACTTCAATAAGCCAGACAATTCAAACGCCTGCAAATAAACACACAATAAAGAAACAAATCTATTTGAAACAGAAAACATGCACTCACAAAACTCACTGTCAATATAATAGTATTGAAAGAACAAATCTGCAAGACAGATATTACTGATCCACAATACATTTCAACAAACGAACATTAAGCCTGGTAAAATAAGAACTCTAGTGCATAGGACAGTAATAAGCATACATAATCATAGATCTCAATAAATTTAGTACATTCCAATCTGCAAAAGTTAAGGCCAAGGAGCATTAAAATGTATTTAAAATACATGCTAATAATCTACTCTTCAAAAAACTTTGACTGATTCTGAAGATCTCTGGCAAGCTCTGAAGCTCACCACACTTAAGATCCGAAGGACAATTGGAAAAAATTAATTTCCACAGCAGGTCCAGATTCTCCAGCCCTCCTTCTGTGAAACTCTTGACATTTACAAGCCTTCAGTACATTCCTGCGACAAATCATCTTCCAAAGAGTTCTTCAGTGGAAACTCAGGAGATAACAGGAAAATAGAGTTACTATGTACCACAGCAGACACATAGAAACCCAAGATCTTGCCATGTTGTGATCAAGTTTTATAACTCTCCTGTAGTCACCGATAGGACTTTCTGTATGACAAAACAGTATATACTGATCTCAACAGCATTTCACCTGAACTCCTGAAGGAGCATAGATTAATTTGGGTGTTCTTTATATCACCCTCACCTAAACTTCCACTTTCAATCCTCCAATTTCTTCTCAACTGGTTAAAAAATGTAGGCGATCTGTTAAAGCTCAGATAAAAGATGATGTAAGAAGAATCAAATTCTTCTGCAGGTTGCTGTGGGCAGCAAAATATTTACTTCATATAAACTAGCAGTGGAGATACTCATTGCTTTACAATGCATACAGGAAAAAAAGCAGGAAACAATATGAGACTGTATACCTCTGAAAGTAAAGCACGTAAACAAGTCAGAGCTTCAACACTAGGGAAATTAGTGACAATGCCTACCCTATATTACAACACAATCTAAATATCTCCTGGATTTAATCTAATTGAAAACAAAGAACACCAAAAATCGTTAAATAAAAGCTCCTCAAATCACCGTCACTCTCAATTATTTGAGAAGATCCATTTATAGTACTTTATCTCTGTAATTGGTTTGGTAAGGTTCCACCTTCTAACATGACAAACACTTGACATCTGCCATCACAAAATTTCTTTTATCTAAAGTAAAATATTTAAGTAAATAATCAAAGCTGGTCTCAAAATTTGTTTGTTTTTTAAAACCAAAATTGCATTCTCTTTCAATTTAAAATGAGAAAGAACAGTGTTAAACCTTGAGGAAAAGCTGTAAGTTGTTTTTCTCACATCCCCACTTTTTAGCAGACATCCTAAGTAGATTACATTTCACCTGATATTTTACAGTCTCACGAATTAACCTCCACGTATATCATAATATTGTTAAATTACAGGGCTCTACTGTAGACATAGCCAGCTAGGAAGCCTAGCCTGTACAAAAGAATAGGCATAAAATACCTGAACTCCAAACTCCATGATGCACAATAATAACATGTATTCCTACACTGAATATTACAGGAAGACTCAAGTTTGTTCTGTCATGTTTGAGGTCAGTAGGAACTCATGCTGTTACAGTTAGCATAGCACTGAGGTCCAGCCAATAAATCTCATTTAAAGCCTTAGTACAGTCTCACTGCTTTAAGATATAGCAAGTGCACATCATTCTGTAACACAGATGTAGATTCCTGACGTAGAATTTCCAAATTACTAAGAATATGTCTAAATTAAAAGAAGAAAAATTGCCTAAGCACAGTAAGAATTTTAAAAGTTACACCTGGGGATATTCTTCTTACAACCACTGTAACCAAATATTGATCAGAAGCAGGAAATTCTACCATGATAGTAAAATATTGAAAAATTTCAATTGCATTTTCTAGCAATAATAAGTGTGACGACAGAAATAGCTAGGAATTAATGAACCATTTTATCCTTGAGATTAGGTCAGTCTCTACAAATGATAAGCCGTTGGTCTCAGAAGATAAAAGAGTAAGACCAGCATGGAGCACTAGCTAGTGCTTTAATAAGATTTTACTCTCTGTCACTGCTCCTGATGAATGCTCCATATGAGTAAGAAAATGGCATCACTTCTGCTCAGCTTCGCTGATACCACACAAACCTCTTCTTTCCAAGTCATCTGAAAATATGTATTTCATCTTTTCAAACTACATAGAAAGAATGCAAAAGCAACAATGAGTTTTTCCTAGCCTCAACTAAAACCCATTCATTCAACATACTGTTACACATGAATTAAAATATAAAGAAATCATCCACTGATGAGACATGTTTCTGCCTCTCATTTCCACAGAACAGTCTACATGAACTTCTGCCACATGTTAGCAGTTAAAGTCAGTAAAAGAAAACAACAAAAAAAGGATTAGAAACAAGCCCACCCTCACACAATTATGCTTAAAAGCCTGCGATCTGTATTTTTCGATGACATATAGATTACCTTCAGTTTCTTAAACTGAAAACTACCGGAAGAGCAACATTATCAGTCTTTCTCCTACCATAAGAAGAAGACTACAAAAGATAAGGAAGAATTAGGTAAGTTATTGTTCTCGAGTGTCTCTTTGATAATAAAATGGAAATTACAAAAATTAAAGATGCTTAAAAACATGGATTTCTTTAAAGCTATTTTTCCTGAAGCAAAAGTAAAGAATCAAAATTTGAATTTCTGAAGCAAATTCTAGCAGAAGCAGAGACTGACAGGTGAAAGAAAACTCAGCAGAAGCAAGGGTAAGAGGATTTAGAATAGAACTCCTGCCTAGAGGAGAGATCTAAATGTTAGGAACAGGATCTGCTATTTAACAACTACAAAAATAAATTCTAATAAAAACACACAACTTCCCTTTTAAACTAAGCACAAGCTGAACCGTTGGCTGCCAGTTCAAGAACATGGTGATTCAACTGTAGTCTATAAAAGCAAACCTAAGTCTAGCTGAGTTTGCAGCTCTTCTAGTCTCAAACTGCCAGCAGTAAGCAAAGATGACAGCCAAAGCTAAAGCCAGCAGACAAGCTCTCATACAAAAACTCATGTATGCTCTAAATTTGCTGTATTTCATAGCAGTGCCCTTCCCCAGGACTATAACAAATTTTCAAGTGTTCCAATACTCAATACCAGCAAGTGGAAGAAAGCACTTAAAATAGAGAAGATTTAAGAAATAAACAAAGATCACAAATTGTAATCTAAAAAAGAATACATTTTACAACTATTTAAAAATAATCATGAAATTAAGGCAGTTTTCACTGTTCTGTCAATGACTCCTTTAATACCAATGTAAAATAGGGAAGGAAAGCTACCAACTGAAATACACAGCAGTCGAGACAAACAGAAACTGGGTGTGCAGCCTGAACCAAGGTGACCAAGAGAAGCTAAGGGGCAGAAAGCTGGGAAAACTGAGAATGAATGTGCAAGCATTTTAGGTGAGAAGGAGAGCAGAACACAAAATCAGAGACCAGAGTCTTCTTTGAATTCAAACAGGAGCATCTGAATACTTTGCAGTAGAGAATTAGGCACTGGCCACATCCTGAACAATGAAAAGAAAAAAAAAATATGTTAAGTAACTGCTCAGGAAGTAATCACTATTCATTCTGTCCACTGAATAGTGTGTGTGTGGGGGGGGGGAAGACAGATGCACACACACACACCACACACACATTTACAGAGATTAAGGAATGCATGTAACATGCATTGGTGCAATCTAACTACTGCCACTTTCTAATGCAAGTTTGACTTTATTCCCTTTGTCATTCTTTTCACAAGTTTCGTATGTGAAATAAATATAACACAATGATCAATTAGTAGCTGAATTCATCCTTTGCTTTTAAACTGGTGTTACACTGAAGAACAGTAATAAAAAAAAAGATCAAAACTCAAACCAAGAAACAGAAAAATTTCCTCTCTCAGAGACCTTCATGAAAATCCGAAAGTACAACTAGAACTAGCAGGACAGCAGCTGCAGGTGGTAACACAGTCAGTGGCACCAGGAGCCGTAGAACAAGGGGTGTTTGGTATTCCACTGATGGGGAAATCCTCTCCTCAAAATCCCCGCACTTCCCTCTGTGACTTCCCTCATTACTGATACTCTCTACCATATTATACCCCAGCGCAACCGTGTGTCTGGCTGGCACACCTGAGGGCTGTGCTGCCATTCAGAGAGACCTGGACAGGCTGGAGAGCTGCACGGAGAGGAACCTCCTGAGGTTCAACAAGGGCAAGTGCAGAGTCCTGCACCTAGGGAGAAATAACCCTAGGCACCAGGACAAGCTGGGGGCTGACCCTCTGGAAAGCAGCTCTGCAGAGAAGGTCCTGGGAGTGCTGGTGGATGACAAGTTGACCAGGAGCCAGCAAGGTGCCCTGGTGGCCAAGAAGGCCAATGGTATCCTGGGGTGCATTAGGAAGAGTGTTGCCAGCAGCTCAAGGGAGGTGATCCTGCCCCTCTACTCAGCCCTGGGGAGGCCTCATCGAGTGCTGTGTCCAGTTCTGGGCTCCCCAGGACAAGAGAGACCTGGAGACAGTACTGCTGGAGAGAGTCCAGCATAGGGAAATAAAGATGATCAGAGGACTGGAGCATCTGCCCTATGAGGAAAGGCTGCGAGAGCTGGGGCAGTTTAGCCTGGAGAATACTGGGGGGGGGGGGGGGGGAAATCTCATCAATGTCTAGAAATTGATGACATTTGTAGACAAGAGTCTACAAGGGGTGGGTGTCAAGATGATGGGGCCAGACTCTCTCCAGTGGTGCCAAGCGACAGGACACAAGGCAATGGGCACAGACGGAAACACAGGCAGTTCCACCTGAATATAAAGAGTAACTTCTTTCCTGGGAGAGTGACAGAGCACTGGAACAGGGTGCCCAGAGAGGTTGTGGAGTCTCCTTCTCTGCAGACAGTAAAAACCCACCTGGTCGCAATCCTGGGCAACATGCTCTAGGTGACCCTTCTTGAGCAGGGGGTTTGGACTAGATGATCTCCAGAGGTCCCTTCCAACCTCAGCCATTCTGTGATTCTGTGTCTGATTGTGTGTGTCCCTTTTAAAACCTCCACAGGGCAAAGTGGCATGTGCTGCAGGCAGCCTAGAGCTATGGACAGGGAGACTGCTAGCCCACACATGCCAAAAATGTTAGTCATGACAAATAAAACATGTTATACTCATGATTATCCTAATGGGGTATAAATTTGTGCCTCTCTCTGTTTCTCTCCATTTTGTCTGAAATTTGTTGGAACTCTTTTATGAGTTTTCCATCTCTCTTCCAAAACATGGTTGAATATAGGCTGGAAGTCTAGAAAAGAAAAGAAATCACAGCTACATTGAATAAGCTCTCTTTCTTCAAGATAAAAGTCTCCCTCCCTTTTAAGGGCAGATTTTACTTCCAGTTAAGCCAATGTCAAGATGCAACCATCTGTCATGATGCAAGTTCACTGCCAATGAACACTACTGATTTTAGACTGAGATCAAGCAGTAAGATTCTGTCCTGCTCTAGAGCACACCTTGACATGTCTGAGAGCACTGTCATGGTGCATATGCTTCCAAGAGCACATGGGTTTACAAAGGGCCAATTTGTGAAACACCTGAATAGTATCAGTACTGCTGAGAGACATGCTCATTCTGATAAGCTGTAGCTGTGAACTCCAGATGTAGAGCCCTGAAAAAAATGCAGAAACTAGTGATGCTTGAAGTGAAGCTGATACCACATGATTTCTCCTGAGAACTTCTATCTGTCTATTTATTTCCTAGAAAAATATTCCACTGTTCATACAGTTGGTGTAACAGTTTCTTTTGTGAGTAAAGCCTCTGCTCCCTACACTTTGGGGAATGGAATAAGAAATTGATTTTTCTTCTTCAAATCCGTAAAGTTTCATGTATTGCCTGTTCTATTCAGAAGCTCCCATCCTACTTTAATTACATCCTCCTAAAGCAGGATGGAAAGTAATGTCAGGTTCCTCTGTGGTCCTAAGGGGAAATACTAAAATGGCTCTTTATCATCTCCTGCTCATTTTGGATGTCAAGAATTTTAATTACATTTTTGGTCTTTATCATAAAGTACTTCATCCCTATCAGATAAATCTCAGTCCTTCAAGGAGGGTAAGAATACCTGATAAGAAAGACAGGCAAGGATACCTGGATTTGTTCATGGCGGTTTCTCTCTTAATACTGTTCAATTTTTCCTCTTCTTGGAAGTAGAGGATAGACTCCTTACCACGTAGAAAAAAAAATCTGCAGAAAGCAGCATTTATACTGGTCAACTACATTCTCTATGATCCCCCTCCAATATAGTGAACATCAACTTTCAGCTACTCAGCAGGAACTACTTTCCACTGCCATTCTTTCATTATCAGTACTATCTACTATTAGAGTTGCCAGTTGCTCACAGCGTATGACTTCTGTAGGTATCTATTTCCTTGACAAATTTTAACTGAACTGAATTCTGTGCTAATTACATGCCTCTGGGTGACTGTTCTTGTTACTGGTGTTGTTTCAACAAAACAGGTCAGATATTTGGAAGGATTATATCATGCTTGAAATGAATATACACTCAGTCGTATTTTCCAAAATTTCCAATGTCTTTCTTCTTAACATCCTCCCACTTACGCACTTCAGGGAAAGACGAAAAGACTTCAAACTTGCATCGCAAATGTGTCACTGGGTAGTCTGTGGAGAGTTACCCAAATTTTAGCACAGCATAAAACCAACTACAAAACAAGCTATCTGGGTTCACTCATACGAAACACAGCAATTTAGCACCTAATTTCTCAGAGATCTGATGCGTGCCTATATCAAGTAATAGCCCTGATCTACAGATCTGAAATGGATCATGGAATCATGGTCCATTCCAAGGCTACAGGGACAGAACTGGATCTTCCCGATGATGATTACTGCCAAGAGCTTTACATCCAGATGTAACTGGTCACCATAAAGCAGACATTAAACTACTATAATCACCAGTGACAGTTAGACAGCAGACACGAGAAACTGGACTGCAAGTTAGAGAAGACAGTAATCTTCTTTAATAAGAAAGCTAGGAAGCAGGACAAAGGCAACCAAAGAACCCTGTGGATTGCACAAGAACCTGAAAGTAAGGCTGGGGACTGGGATCCTACAGCTGTGGGGAAGGAAAAGTCCCTGATCAAACAAGAAGCTGAACTGGGAATAGCAAAAACAGGGTTGGAAAAAGTCTGGAAGTAAATCTGAAAAAGAATGGAGTGGGGGCAGAAGAGAGGCTGGGAAACACAAACAAGAGGGCAAAGGCAGCAGTGGTCAGAGGATAAGGGAGGGAGAAGGGAGATAAAAGGTCAGAAAAGAAAGATGATATCAAGAAATAGGAGAAATGGAGTGACTTCAAAAAAATAGACTTCCCTTCTGAACTAGAGGTGAGCTAATCAAGGAACCCTGGAAACTGAAGAGAAGTCTGAAATGGAGATGAGATGGTAGAGGAAACATGCTCGATTAATAGTGTATAGGCTGGGGCAAGTTTCAGTTCAAAAGACAGGAGTCAACACTACAGGAGCAGGCAATAACACGTACCTTCAAAAATCAAGTTGAATTCCAACGTTTCACCACTTGATGTGACACCTGCTCTCAAGAAGTTGGGCCATATGGGAGGAAATACCTTTCTGCTATTAAGGTATGGGCGCATATTCTTACCCTGCTTTAACTACAAGTTAATGCAACCATCTTTTATTGATTTTTAAGAGGAAAACCTGTTCCTCTTGGTAAATAACTTGAATTCTTCCCTAAGGATCTGTCTCTACCAGATAATTCTACAGCTGTGGGAAAAAAGGTGTCTGTAGGCCACTCTTAAAGTCTCATTGGTACATGTTGGATATGGAAAAAATGTAGTTGACTTCTACTCATGAAAGAGGCAGCCTATGTAATACATAAGGGGAATCAGAAACTATTGTTATGGATAAATTTACACTCACAAGAAAAATAATACAATTACAATAGAAAAATTATGGTAATGCAAGTATACAGGGAGACTTACTTAGGCAATTTACTGTTCAATTCTGACATGTCCTAACTTCTGAGTTCTCGACTGTCCAATCTCAATAATCTTCTAACATCTGAGTAATGGCATCCTCAGCAAAGTATCACATGATTAATCTGTTCTTCTGAACAGCCACAGTCTGCCCTGCAGGTGACAGAAAGATACTGCAGAGATGTAAGAGGTGGGCACATTAATTCTGCCTGACACATATCTGCACTTTGTGTGCGGTAACTACAAGCAGACATGTTTCTAGATGGGACTCATTCTGAACCTGACCTGTCTCTTTGCTTTGCAGGAGACTGAACACAACAGATAAAGCTACTTCACCATAAACAATTGTAAACACTTTATCACCATGATGAGAACCTTTTTTATAAGGATTTATTGAAAATGGAATTCACTGACATGCCAAGCCACTGGTCATCAATCACAGATATATACTGCAAATTCTGACCTCTCGATAGCAAAATGCAGAGAAAACCTCAGGTACTCTACATCCATGGCCTTCACAGACAACTGATGAAGAAATGTACCTTTTTTAAAAAACAGTACAGCTATGGAAATGGCACAAAAACTTGAGACATCACATTATTAGTTTCTATTGATTCACATCTTCATTCGGTCTAAATATTAGCCCAAGAATTGTTGGTTTCTCTTTTTTTATGGGGGAGGGAGGACTTAGAATTTGAAGTACAACAGCTTAAGTATCAGTGTTTATTTTAAATGTCTTACGGCATTAAAAGAAACATTATCCTGTGACAGCTTTACAAAGTTCTAAATTGCTTCTCATATGCTCCTGCACCCCCAAAATTCAGACACTCCTTTTCCATTCATCAAACCTCCTATCCTTCCACAATCTTCCTCAAAATATTTTAGTTCTTCCTTGTTATGGGTAGTTGGAAAAACCAAAACAAATCACAACTGCAAATACACTTTTGCCTGAAATAAATTATTCATATTCAGTCATGCCAAAGGATTTAGTCTTAGGAACTATACCTGTATAGGGGAAAAACAACTCCAGCCTTGAAATCTTACTGGTAAGTAGCTGACAGACAGTTGTTTAGTGCAGGGCACCTAGACAGCTGCAAGTGAAAGGCAGACTAAAGAACTGTAAATGGCAGACTCTTAGCATTAAAGATGTTAAGATACTGTATAACGTGCCTAATGAAACTCCAACTTGATTTTACACATGCGAAAGAAAGCATCTGCCTACAAGGAAGGTCCTTTAGGTTGAAACATAGTAGGTCTCAGGATTTTGGGGCCCATTAGGGCTGGGCAGTCTCTGTGGAGTGCCAGTGCAGTCAGACACCTGACAAATACCTACATATCCTTTTAGATCTTGCCTAAATCCATTATCTGCTCAAATGGACTTCTGCATGTATAAAAATTAACTCAGAGACTTTTTTCTAAACAGCTGATGGATAAACACCAGTGAAGAAAGGGGACGCACTGAAGTGCAATACAACACCTGAGAAAAGCACGGATTACACTGCACTTTACTGCTGTTTTAGGATCGCCAGAAGTCGAGAGGAGAGATGCCTAACATTTGGGTGAAACAACAGAACTTTGATCAATTCAGAATTGTACAGCAATAAACATTGTAATGAGGCTTAGACAGCAGCTGGGAGCCAACTGCTGACTACGCCCGCCCACATACTCTGACACAATCCTGCCAAACGCGTGGGACTGTGTCTGTGCCTGGAGCACTTTATAATTGTTTCATGGACCATTTTGTAATGATTTATGGATCAGCAATGATTCGTGAACCACAGGTTGAGTAACACTGGACAAAATGACCTTTTCATATCCCTTTTCAGTCTATTTTCTCTTGATTCTATGTAGCTACAGCTGTGTGTCCATACATTGCTGTACTGGCAGAAAAAAAGCCAGAAGTTATACACCCAGATAACAATATCTCTATTTCTTAGCTAGCTTGTTTTTGCCATTACTGTAGTACAAACTGGCTTATGACATCTAAAGAGGCAACTTGATAACAAGAAAGATCTGAAGAAACAAGGATAAAAGATGGCAGAAAACGGAAAAAAAAGGTAAGAGGGACAGAGAAGAAAAAAAAAGGACAAGGGCAGGTAGGCAAGATGGGGAAAAAGTTCAGGAGGCCTTTGCTATTAAGAAGAGGAAAGGAAAAAGCAGGGATAAAGCATCTCAGCTGGAAAAAATCTTTCTGACATAAAATGAACTAACAGCTGCAATTGTTCAAGCAGCTTTGTAGCAACTGCTGGAAATTCCTCCTGTTTCTGGGAGCTAACTACAACATGATCTCCTTCCCCACTAAATTGCTGAAACACAAAGATCACTGCTCAGAACTACTGACCATGCTCCTTCATGCTACAATCCAGACCAGCGAGGAAACAAACTACAGAGTAAAATTCACAATAAATACAAGCTAATACTTTGATTTATTATTCATTTCCATAAATAATTACTGAAAAAGTTTTTTAAACTTTTAACGCTGTGGCTACCACAGTACTTCCACCCTGCTGCTCCAAAGCAGCATAAAACCAGGAACACTGCCAGAGCACATCAGCTCCGTCTACCACAGACCACAAGTCTTCATAGCAATTAACGTGAAATTAAAGACCAAAACAAAAAAACAAAAACAACAAAACCAAACAAAAAAAAAGCTTTACAAAAGTCGTGCACACTTTTGCTTCCACCATTCATATTATGTGCATCTGCTGACACTGACCATAGCAACCAGATCTGTTCAGGATCAGGAGTCATTCCAAAGCAAAGCAAATTATATACTCCACTCCCAGTGAAGAGACCACAGAAGCAGATAACTCTGACTATTCCAATTTCTAAAATGGCAATGATCTTTTATACTTTATCTTCCTCCCGGGAGCTACTGCTCCTGTCATTAATGTACACTTTTGTCATAAAATCATACGATATTTTTCATCACTACATTTTTCTCTCTACAATGCCATTGTAGTTAGACCTCTAGATTTAAATAGTAAGCCCATAAAATAAATCATAATCTTCTTGTGATACACAAGGTTGCAAGGTACACACACAAGCAGGTATACGTAACTCAGTAGGAAAAAAAGCAGATACAGTCAGAAGTATCCGTGGATTACCTGAATTCAAAGAAATGTTAATTAGACAAGATATGACTTCCCAAAACTTCATGACCAGTTTTCAGTGACTTTTATGAACCAGGAAGGACCGAAAATGTGTTTCAACTAGGAAAGTGATCTTAAAAAGGGGGGAGGGAGAGAGAGAGAGAAAAGGAAAGAAAAAAAGAAAAAGTAGTACAGCAAAACATTGAAGATGAACACCAAAAGAAGGATGTTCAATGAGATGAAAATGTTTCCCTATAGTGGAAGAACGTAAAAACTACTAAAGGATAGTGAAGACAAGAGAAGACTATGGGAAATGTCAAGATATCTAGGGATAATGAATGGGAGGCTAATACAATGGCAGAGGACCTATGGACAGTTCTGTGGAGACCTCTCCTCAAAGAACAACAGTTGCTTTAAAAGCTAGAAGGAGGTTAGATTTATGAATACGGGGATGGAGAACTGCCAGCATATAACAAAAGTGTATCTGAATCAGGAACTCTGTCTTTGGTTCAACACTTCCAGCATCAGAAAAGACACAGACTAACTACATAGATGTAAGTGAGAGACAAGCAATGCGGTGCCTCGGAAGTAGGGAAGGCCTCTCCAACAAAGAGCGTTGACAACAGCAACAAAGAAATAAAGGGGAGGCCATACCCAAGTGGGTAATTCTGTTTACTAATGCTCAAGAAAAAGAAAACATTAAACAAAAGTATCAGGTAATAACATGAACTCGTTTTCCACACAATGCATAATTAGTCTGTGAATTCCACTCCCGTTCAGTACTATTTAAACATCAGATGGTAGGATTAAACCAGGCATTTATATGGATGACAAGGACATTCACCTTATAATACTAAGAAATAAAATATAAACAGATGCTTTAAATGTAATGCAGATTCTCAAACTTCAGGGGAAAAAAATAAATTTCTAACTAGTATCCCTAAGAGGAAGTTTACCCTGCATTTTACTGTTACAGAGTCCGTTGCTTTGAAACAGCAAATACCAAACATAGTCAAAGTCAAGGCAGTAGATCAGAAGGACCCCTGTCACAACAAATACGGAAATCAGAATGTTCCTCTCTGAACAGTATTCTCATATTCCCTTTTTTAAAACAAAAACAAACAAAAATGATAAAGGAACCAAAAATGAAACATTATGAAACCACTAAAAAGAACTACCATACTGCCATATGAAGACACCAAGGTTAACAGAACACATGGAAATACAAGATACTACAGATAAGCCAGAGGCTTAATCAGAGTTACCTACATTGCTGGAAAAAAATGCAGCTTTTAGAAATGCCTCATTTTAATATAGCTAGAAATAATCAAACACAAAAACATGTATCTTGATATTTATTAATATATTTCACAACAAAACAAATCTCAAAACACATCTGCAAAATGACATGAGACATAATTAACACAGTTTGAAATGACTTCATCCCAGGAATTTTTACTAATTCTTTAAATTTAAACATTCTCATTTGACTTGTTATGAATAAAAATTAAGAACACTTCTTCAAAACAAGTCACGTTCTGAATCTCAAATTATGTTTATACATTCTACATTGTATGTAAAGAAGCAGATGAAGGAATTGCTAGACCTTTAAAACATGCTTTTCTGTAATCAAGGTGATATTCTATTAATATTTCCTTGACCTGGCAAGCATTACCTCGTATCTTTGCATACCTCAGTACAATACCTGTTTACTGTTTATTTTTTGTGATTTTTAGATTTTGTCATACTTTATTGAAAAACATTATACGATGAAAAATTAATCTAGAATGGCCAATTCAATAAGGCTTCCTTGCTAATGTATTCTGTTTATCTATGTGTCTTTTTCACTGTCGCTGCACTTTGCCTTGCAGATCCAGATCATTCCCGTAACTTCCCTAATCACTGAATCCTTGAAATATCACAAAAAGGCTCTATTATATAAAAACACACTCCAAACTAAGTCAGTTTTAGAAAGAAGCAGAGCACGATGCTGATAGCTGAATGCTGAGCCTAATATAAAAATACCTCTTTTTTTTTTTTTTTTTTAATATAGCATATGATATACATAGCCTAAAGAAAACCAAAGGACGGTCATGTGGAAAGTGAGTACTACCTGCTCAGATCAGACGAAAAAAAGAATGGCAAATGCTTTGCCTTACCCAGCACTGAGAAAGAACCGAGGTATTTAAGCACATCACCATAGAAAAGACAACCCTAGAAGCTCAATAAAGCATAAATCTTAGGTAAGCTCCAGCAATCAAACCTAAAATTACCTGAGACCCATCCCAGAAAGCACCTCCAGTGTTGTCCAAATTACAGTGTTGATAGGAAGAAGGGTGAACATCACTGGCTAAATTACTGTGGTAAAAATGAACGTGGTACTATTTTTCTGTACATCTTTATCTATTTTGTTGTTCACATGTCTAATATTAGCTGAACAGACCTTTACAAGATCGCAAACACTTGGTTTTACATGCAAAGAAGAACTTTGTCTCCTCTCTCTCTCTTCTGCGCACCTGGGCTCATAGATTATCAGCCCCGAAACCTTGCAACAGTGGATCATAAACCTGCTCCTTGGAACAGCAAATAAGCAAAGTGCTTTTATTCCTGTCTGCTTTTTATGCAGCACCTCAACGCAAGGATAAAGATGACATTTTCTTTACAAAACAAATGTCTCTCCTCTGATCGGACACGTATGTTCAAAAGACACTCCTTCAGGACCTTTTTTGAGGGAAATTTTCAACACATTAAGATGCACCAGTAGAGCAGGAAACTAGCATGCACAGAAAAACATGCACATGCTTTAATAACTTACATACCAATGATCATTACTACTGCAATACAGATGTCTGTTTAAAAACAAATGTATATGAGTACTACCTCTTATAGAAAACATTATTCTCATTGACTGAAAAGCTATAGAGCACTAGAAAAGATTTACTACAGCATCATACTGCAGCATATTATTGTTTTTATTGAGTTTTTTATTGTTATTCAGATTACACCATGTATTAAAACACAGAATGGAATTTTCATTTGACATTGGCCTCTTGGTTCTAACAACAAGCAAAAGGATTTAAAACCCTTCCTATGCATTTTATTCACACAGACACAGGTTCTTCCACAGAAAAAAAATGTTTTTTTTTCCTACTCATATTTTCTAACCAATCATTAAAGAGAAATCTCACAGATTTTCTGCACATAAAAATAACCACAGCTTCCCTAAGTGTTAACTGACTCAAGAACAAGACATCAGAGTTCAAATAGCAAAGTGGACATCTACTCTGATCTTGCAGAAGCCACACTTGCGTCTGTTTCCTCACAAGCTAATACCTACTTGGCTGTAATGAAGGAAGACGAAGGTTCTTCCTTCCACTACTGAATATGAAAAGTGCTACAGAACTCAAAGTTCTCTCCAGTGGACAGAGCAGAGAACATTACAATTTGTCTGACAGCATTTTAAGAGACTAGAAAACAAAATCAAAGTAGCAAGAATCACCTAGAAGGATAGGTATTTTAAACTACCCAGGAACTAAGGTACAAAGCAAAAATTGTTTCTAGTCTTCCCCCACATATCTTTCAACATCAATCTACGGTAAAGCCCCCAAGTGTTAAATTCCTCTTTCTTCTTTTTCGACATTTAATCCTCTCATTTAATCTAATACAATAGTCCAGTTCTCCAAAGAATGAAGTAAAAATTGCCCAGAATTTTACCCTAATTTGTAGGGTGTTTAATAGCTCTAGAAGCAGGAGAAGTTAAGTATGCAATGGGAGGAATTGTGGTTTTTAGGATCTAAAGAAATAATAATCTGAGGGGGGCAGAAGGAACCCAACTCGCAAAGTCTTCACTCCACAGAAGATTTTTTCCTCCTGCTATGACAGGTAACAGTATTTTTGTGATCATGAACCAGGCAAATCTGAAAACACGCTGAGATCTCAGACTTGTAATTTTTTTGCGTCACCACTGATAATAAAACTGCTGGCTCTAGGTACACATTTTTTGCACATCACACTGATTCATGATGCAACAATTTTCAATCAATGAAACTAAAAGATGTTTTTCCACCAGAAAACAATGAACATAAAGCATCTCACAGTTAAACACATTTAACTTTTCTTCCAACAATGAATGTGAGGAATAACTAAAGGGATAACACCTAAGAAAAGGCATCTTAATATATTCTCTAGGAAAAAAAAAAGCTTTTAATTAAAAAGAGAAATTTATGAATATTTTAAATCCTTTTTACTGGATTTCTCTTTCCTCCCCCCCCCCCAAAAAAAAGATATTAGCACATATCACAAGAGTGATCTTTAATTAAACAAAATACGTGGTTTCTCTTTATAAGTTTCCTTTGATCCAGTTAAGCATATGCCTAAATTTAAGCACGTTGACTTCAAAAGTAATATTCATCCTCAAGTATCTATACACTTACCCTGCCAAGGGCATCAGTGGCCTTGACTAAGAGATCTCTTTAAAATCAGCATCAAATAAACTTGCACCATGTGCTTTTCCATTCATACCGTTAGAGTCTAACAGATTACTGAGTGCCATGATCTGATCCAGAGAAGCAGGTATGTGTGTTTAAGTACTTTGCTGGATTAGAGCCTCAGTGCAGGACATTTTGCTGGCTCAAGCCTTTCATGTTCATATCCTGCTGATAAACCACTTTCTGACATACTATCAACTCACGTCAAGTTTCTGTTTTTCTTTTAATCCTTAATAGGCTGTCGACTAATGGCAAAAAGATGATTACCTCATTACCACCACTTACTGGAGTCGATATGCAAATAAGATAATTTATCTGTTTAAACAGAACACCCACTCTGATTCATTACAATAGACTAAAAATTATTCTTTTTTTAAAAATACTATCAGAAACGACAATTTCAGAACAGTTCTAAGAAGAGACCTTCACTTGTACTCCCTACGTATAGTCCTTCGCTTGTACAGTGTACCATAAGATATGTATTTTTAAAAATAATGAAAATACTTATCTTTAACCTTGCAAAAGCTTAAACATGTTTAACTTCACCACACTATCATAATTACATAGGAATAACCCACAGCCTAAATTATGAAAAAGATAATTCTATTTATTTCAGTATAAACTTTTCCCAGAAAATAATATATTCATGTAATTGCGTAAATTCAGAATTTGCCAATTAAAACATTTACAAGTTTTCAAGCAGCTAGCACTATGGAAATAATAAGCAACACTTGAGACAAGTCATTTAAAGACTACTTTTTAATACTTTTCTCTAGAGTATCAGTCCAAACACCAAGAAGGAGTTCAGTTTCAGGAAACAGGCCCATCATACAATTACTTCTGACTTCCTTTATATTAAAAAAAAAAAAAAAAAAAAATGCCTAGTTTAAAAAAAAAAGGAGAAAAAATATGTTCCACTCTAATAAGATCACTATCAATAAAAAAGGTTTGATGGAAGTAGAAAATAATGTCAAAACCAGCTGGATGTTTGTTACAAGCTGAGAAATTAAGACAAGTTTTTCAGATGACCTAGAACTCCATAACTCAACTACAGGGATGTTTTCTATATTTAAGCCAGCTACTGGAAAAAGTCATCTTGAAAGTCTAAGACATTATGGGTTTTTTTAAAAATACTTCAATTATGTTTCAAAAAAGAAACATATGTACAGAAATGTGTCCTCAGCCATTTCTTACCTACTCAGATCTTTGTCAAAACCCCAAAACAGAATAATACAGCCAGCAGCTGAACCTTTTTCTTTTCCTTTGGCTTGAAATTTAATGGCAGAGGGTAAATCATCTGAAAATTAAGGCTCCTTTTCACACTAAAATCTTCTCAAAAGTGAGAATCACTTCACCTTAAGTATTTAAATAAAAGTGAACACAGATCTAGAATATATTTAGGTAGAACAATGAACTTCCACAACATACAGCATCCCTGATTTTCATAGTCTTTTTGCTTTGTTTTGTTTTACAAACACATAAACACAGATATCTTGCATGTCTGAATCTGTGAACAAGTCAAAGCAACAACTCCAGTAGATAGGAGATTTCAAAAACTTTATGGTCTGTATATTAAAATAAAACAAAGGGAAGAGACTAAGCAGACCATTTTAGAGACCACAGGAAAGCCTGAGTTAATGCCCCATTTTTGTCATAATTAGTAATTACAGGAATACTTGAGAACACTAAAGCCTACAATACAATTTAAATCAAGACAATATGAAACCTAGTCACAATATTTGTATCTTCAATAAGCAAATACAAACACACAAAAAAATCGTCAACTATGTCATACACTGCTTCAGGTATGTGGAGGCTGTTTCAGGTTTTTTGTTACTAAAGCATTCTTGAATTGTTAAATAAGTTATTGACTTCACAAGAGCTACAAGTATAAAATTACTGAATTTTTCTTCTTACCCAACTTATTCTTTCATACCCATAAACTTCTCTCTCTTCTCCACATACGCACACACGCCTCAGCCCAAAGCATTTAATCAACTGTTTTACTTTTAAGAAGCAAATTCTACAAGTTTATCTGGCTCCTACATATTTTGTAAACAAATTTATCAATACTAGTAAGAGGTGAAGATAAAAGCACTACAAATTGTAATTTCAAAATAAATTTTTGTAAGAGACGAGATTCATTTCATTGGTCCTACCAAATCATAATGTATGTAGAACCTTTTATAATAAAGTTTAGTCAAAACCTACATCTTATATATTGTTTTGTTTGGAAAAGGCTACATTACAAAAATGTCAAGTAATTTACAGGTTTATTCCCACAAAAATGGAAACTTTTATCAAATATATCAGTTATTTTGAAAGGCTTTATGCCCAAATCTCACCACATTCAAAACATTAAACTATCTATAAAAACACCACATAGTTTAAAAATAAGTAAGTATAAAACCAGCACAGAAGTGAAGGAGGCAGTGTATTTTGGGGTATTTTTGACTTTTCTTAAGAGACCTTGGACTAAGGAATGGTCTCCACTGACAAATACAAGGGCTTGGTAAATTTGCCAGCACAAGTAACAACCTCCAGAGCTCAGTAGCTACATCCTGGCACACTCACAGTGAATTTCACTCCCTGATTCTCTGGCAGTATTTTCTATGCAACTGCCACTCTAATTTCTGCCCAGCTGTTGTGCAAATAATCCATTCCTAAAACAAAAACAACTTGAAGACTTCACTGAGTGCCATTGAAATTAAGCTTTTGTCTGAGTAGCAAAATATTCTGTTCATTCCAAATAGCCTTACCTCAAACTTACGTTCTGGGACTGCCCCAGCACAAGCGTGGACACAAGTGAGGACAAAATAAGATCTTCTAGTTCTGCCAGTTACCAGTGTTTTAAAGATAGATTTTGAGAATACAAAGTATAGCAAGGTTCACTTGTCAAAACCATCTTGGCTTAGCTCGGATGCCAAAAAACTTCACAGGTCAGAGGTGATACCTCTAGTCACCAGCTTATTATTGATTCTTAGAGAGCAGGAGCTGGCAATGACATAAAAGGCAGAAGCAGCAATGAACTCATCTTTGCAATAACAATACAAAGGACACAAGATTTGGTCCACAGACATGATAATCCAAACAGACAAGAAACAAGTTATTAAAAAATGAGTTACATACTCTGGACAAGTTCCAGTAAGGCCTCTTCTCAGCAAACACTACTGCTCTGAATCACACACATAGTCACTGTGTACCACGGAGAATCCAGTTCAACTCTTCCTGCCTGTGTAGGCCATATTTATTCTTCAGACATTTCTGGCCACTGTAAAAGGTTTCAACACACTGTTAACTGTTACTATGCAAAACAAAAATAAATCACTGGTTACTGTTTTTCACTTGTTTGCCTGAAAAAAAAATGTTCTCACTATTATTCTCCTGCTATAGAAGAGCCTAAACAATAAACAAGCTTTGGACCATGGAACATCTGGACTCCATCACAGGCAACTGTAGAAGAGCTGATATCGTTTGTATCTTGCTAATTGATATCCATAGAAACAAAAAGCTTGAAACACAAAAACTGATCTCAGATTTGGCTCAAACACATGCTCCAGTAATTGTTGTGTTCTTCTTCATTTTGTTTGTTAAATGTAATTGTATTGGTTTCAGTTCTCATTGAAACCATGGGCCAGAGAGATCATGTCTCACTGTATATTCACCTAGTAGGAATCTTCTTAAGGCAACTCACTAAACAAAAGAAAGTATTTTACATCATGTCTTTCCTCCTAAGATAGTTACTCAAAGAACATGTTCTGACAATACTTTACCATATACAAAGTACTGTCTGCTAGTAAGAAAAGTGTTCACATTCAGTTAAGAGAATAGTCAGAAAGTGCCCCACAAAACTGTGGCAGTGCAAATTCAGTCTGTTCCCAGTGATAAAGCAATTTATGAATGTATTTTTTCGGAATTTTATTTTTAACAGTCATCATTGTGTTGTGTTCTTAATGTAATTTCAAAACTCCCTGAAATATATTTAAGTGAAAAGTTAAAATTTAGTAAGACTACTATGGAATTCTCTAGATGTCCCAATATGTAAAGAGGACAGTAAAACTATTAAAATATTATTTGCAGCTTTCCCTGTACAGTCACAGAATCTTTCCAGAGGTCATTTTCACAGAAAGCAACAAATGGAAGAATGTTCCTACTCTGCACAAAAAAGACTGAGATTGTGTCAGTCATACCTGCCTTTCCTGTGGTCATTTGCAAGAAGAGACAAGACAACCAACTTCCATGTAAAATATGTATCAGTACCAAAGTGGTCAGTCTCTGCTTAACCTGTTTTTTTTTTTTTTTTTTTTTTTTTTTTACTTCATGTGATTTCATAAAATAATACTGCAGTAAGCAGAGAAACTGGTATGGCATTGTTTCTAACTAAGGATGCAAAAATCAGTAAATAATAAAATTAGCACTGATAATGACTTTTTCAAAACATTAGATGATTGGCATCATTCAGAACAAGAAAACCTGGCTACCCTGTACCATAGGGAATGTCAGAACAGTCTATATTGCCCAGTTACCTAATACAACATGTGCCAATTAGAAAAGAGAGGGGGGAAAACAAAATGAGCAGAGTCATTCAGTAATCATGATTATTTGCATCCAACAGAAATGTTACTATTCTTCTCTGATTTTTAGTGTCACGCTCACCTTGCCAGACTTAAACACTGAACAAGTGATTGTCCTGTCCCCACACAGGATGCTGAGGCATCTCATTAGTCTGCAGTTGCACACATCAGGATAGGTGGTGCTCGGACATTTCAATATGTATAACTTCAAATGACTTCAGAATAAAATTCAAATACCGCAGGATTTCACATACTTGATCAAAAGAGGGCTAACTTACTGTAGCCTTTCTGATAAACACTAGCACAACTGAACAGGGATCAGAGATTTGGAAAATGGGTACCATCAAGGCTTGTCTACTTCAGCCTCTTTAAAGCAACTAACCGTCTTGACAGTTCTTCATGGAGAATCTTGAGCAGTGGTAACTCAATTAATCTTGACTCATACAAAAATTGTACACAGTAGGGATAAACAGGTATGCATTGAGATTCAAAAAAAAAAAAAAAAAAAAGTCTACTTCCAAATTACTAAGGGATCTATCACTGAAACTTCCATGTCTTATGTCTTTCTCTAAACTATCAGTGCCTAGGAAACTCTTTGACTGAAAATTCATATTAAGTGCTTATCTCCTTCATGGCTCATAGGCAGCTGCAAATCAACCGGGCCTGTTAGTGACAACTATTGTTAGTGCTTCAAATTCAACATATTGCTTTTCTTTGAGGGAAGCTAGAGTGTTTACTGGCAGCTCAATAAATCACCACTCATTGCTGGCAAATTCCCAAACCAAATCTCCATTTTTGATGAGCATTAGCAAAAGATGTTTGCCTCTGCAAAAATGAAAATAGTTTATTTGCAGCAGTATTGCACATCTTCTTTCTATATGAGGAAAAAACTTGGTTGTGGCCCAGACACACTAGGTGATCATCTCTTGTCAATTAGTGAAGATACATTATCGTGAAGATTCTGTGACAGTTGTCAAATCACTTTAATACTGCAGATCATAACATGCTATTAAGTTGGTTCTGGCAGATCACAAGAGATATAGAGGCTGTTTGCTTGTTCTTGGTTCTTTTCATGCTAAAAGGACACTAGGGAGCAATTGTTGCCACTTCCATTCATGTGTTAGAACCCTCCTGATCCCATCTGGTTTTAGGAGAAAGAATGAAGAAATTGCCACAGTGTCTGTCTTTTGCATGCTGATGAAAACAAGCTTTATCATTTCATCTTATCCTAGCTGGTCAGAGCAGCAAATTATCTTCACTAGCTTTCAGTTTATCAAATGGAGAAAGACCAGCTTAAAGACAGTAAACAGTTATCGTCATCCTCTTTTTGTTGAATTTTAAACTAATATGTTTTAACTTGCAATTGGAAAGAGTCTGAAGCATGTCCTCTCAGTTAAAGTGGCCTCTTGGTTAATCAGATGTGAATTACTAGGCCACAATAACATGATCAAATTCAGTTATGGGCCCACATCTCTCACTTATCTGAGAAACTGATTCTCTCCTAGCTTAAAATCAACAGACAAGTTTACACAGCAGTAACCTAAGAGACAAATACTTGTTGCCAGAACATCTTCCATGAGAAGATGCTAATTTTGTATTTATGTATTTCTTATTCATTAAGTCCAAGGTTTAAATTTTTAAAGTTCACCTAATTTCCCAGACTTGCAAGAATTGTGAAGATGGACAGAAGAACAGAAAACAGAAATACAGTCTTTCCTTCTTTCTCAATATAAGTGAGCTACACTGCTGAGTCGAGAGAGAGAGTAACTGTGGAAGCCATAACACCTTTTTATCTATTTTTATCAAGATGAAAATATACTTGGACATATTCTTAAAGTTAATAACTACCTATACTAAGGGATACCAAGCAGCCTAGCAGTGAACAAACAAGATACACAAACATAGGTTTTTTCCTGTGCTCCTGTCAAACTTGATCAGTTATAAAGTTGAAACAGCAGTTCCATAAAATGCCTTCATTTAACTTGATTGCAAGGGATATTGAATAAAATTAATTCCAGAAACATTTTTCTTCTCAATGTATTTGCTCAGATGTCACCTCAAAAAGTGTTTTAGGTAGTTTATAACAAGATTTGATTTAGCAGCTTAGGCAGAAAATCTAGTGGGGAGGGGGGGGAGAAACATGCCCTGAATTTTAATAACACAGTCTTACACTGGTGAGTCTTAACATGTCCACTTCTGAAATGACGGGGCTTACTCCATCAGCCATATGCTACAGTTATATTACTCAACACAGAGCACAATTCCTGCCCCATAAAGGAGAAGATCCCCTGTGATAATTTTGGCAGTAGAATTCAGAAGCACCAAAGCCACCGCAGAATACTGCTTGATTGTGGAAGCAGCAGTGGCAACTCAACGGCTGTGCCACAATTTGCACACACACACACAAAAAAATGCTATTCCTTTCATTTTTAAATACAGTTTTAGTCTCTAAAAACTGGCACAATACAATTTTTTAATTTGACGTGAGTATTCTGTATAATTTCTGCAGTGAAGATATCTAAAAATACTCTTTTGGAAGAGAGTCAGTGACATTTCAAAGTGCAACAACCTTCTCAGTAACAAAATGAATTTATCTCATAAATTCTAAACCACAGATGTATGCATGCATTCTCTCTGACACTGGCAAAGCTTGAAACATTTAACCCATGTTACTCTCCTCCACTGAGGGTATCGATTTTTGCCAAGGTGAACCAACAGCACTGCTCACGTCCCTGGTATATCATTTTAGTAAAAACTGCAAACATCCATCCAAAGGTGCTGGTTTTGTCAAGGTTCTGGATAACCTCTACTCTCATACCATCATGTTTTCAGTAACTGACTTGTAGGGACCACAAAGACAGGCTGAGCTAAGGATTTTGAGTTGGGCTGTTCAACACAGATGCGGGGCTCTAAAGCAAGGAAGGGGCAAACAAGGATACTGATAATACTGATATACTAAAATAACTCCGCTTAGAGCAAACCCATTGTGTCTACACCAACATATCACTGTTTGTAGGACATCTCTTCGCATCAAAACAATAAAGTTCTGACAATAAAGCTCTGCAGAAAATTTTTAAGAGTCAAATTTAAATGCCAGAAACATGCTGCTGGCACTAGCTCCAATATCTAGTTTTTATGTACTAGATGGACTGAGCATCGGGGTGACACAACAACATTTGAAATGCTTCCCAAAGCAATGCCACATTTGCTTGGATGGAGACAAGCATATCAGTAGTACCAAGGGAACCTTTCATGCAGCTGTGCCTCAGGGATATACTTGACTCCCACAAATCCCTCTAACAGACCCTCTCTAACAAACCCGCCTTCCTCTCAAGCCATCACTTCTCAGCTCCTACAATTTTCCTCCTTCCACAGCTAAGGACAAAGAGGCCTGAGCAACTCTATAAATGCACATGTACAGTGAGCTAAGCTCCCAAGGAGATGCTGAAAAGGGAGTCTCTGAGGTTTGAGGAAGAAAAGCCTGGGGTAAGACGGTCTGTAATAAACCACACACAGATCAAAGGGAAATCTCTTCCTTCCCGCTTTTCCCCACCTCCTCCAGCATCACACTTGTTTTTTGGTTTGAATCTGCTACTATAACACCTCCATCTAGACTTGCAATGCAGGCTGTACCCCAACTGTTTGCTATGACAGGAAAGAGGCATGAACATATTCAAGCTGGGACTGAAGAGGCAAGTCAGCAAGAGGCACACAGATGAACCAGGATTATTTAACTACTTGCTTCTTCAGGAAGGGAGTAGGGAGAGAAAGCTTGCTTTTTTATAGCCTGCTTTGGGATTATCCACTAACAAGAAACTTCAGTACCAAGTTATTCAGAACAGCAAAATCACCACCAGTTCTGTGAACACTGATAGTGTTCACAGGATACAATAAAAATTAGTTCCCCCCTCTAGAAGAAAACACTGGATCTAACCAATCAGATTACAGAGACATAGAATACAAAGAAATCACACAAAAATACACATGCATGAAATGTTTCTTGTATGTTATTAAATATTTCATAATCTGTGCATGTATTATATCCAATACATACATACAGACATTTGGGATGAATAAATAAATGGCTTTTAAATATCCTGTATGGGCATGTATATGTGACACATACAATTATTAAATATATCATATTCAATATTATTCCATATTATTCCATATCCAAATTATAGAACCTGACTATATAAAAAGATGGCTTCAGTGTTAGTTTAAAACAGCAGCATTTACATTCGCAAAGGTCTTCTGATGGCACAATGTATGTAAAACATTCTGCAGAAAAATTGAATGGAAATATTTTCTAGAAACAGCAGAGGGGGATGTTAGCACAACTGGCTTTGAACCAGAATTTAACTGTATCTGTAATTGCCTTTTAACTCAATGCCATACTAAACTCCTACATTAGCTAAGGATTCACTTTCATTTCATTATGGCACTGGCCATTTTTCTGGCTACTTTGAAAGCTTTATTTAATCTATTCCTCATAGTCAAGGACAATTCAATTCAACATTGAGTAACTATTTTGACCATTTAATATTTTTCTTAAGTCTAAAGAAGAAAAGTTCCAGTAAACTGGAATTCTACTAAATTACTAGCTAAACTTGAACAATACACAATGAAACACACTTTTGAAAGAAATGGTTTCTTTAGGTGCAGAAGAGCTTTTCGTTTATACAGTGGAAATACACAGAAGGAAAGCATCAGTGATAACAATTTTAAAATGTAAATCATTCCAGCTTCATAATGAAGATGCCAGAGAGAAAACAGCAACACTGTTCACAAATCAGTATTTCAGAGTGGCATTAAAACCCATCAGAGCAAAAACATCACCATTGCTTACTTCTAATAAAGACAAGCCTGCACGATACAGCTCATGACACAAGCTTCATGAAGAATGAGACGAAAAAAGTCTTTCCAGTTTCTGACATACCCAGATTAGATCGTTTTTAAAGTTCCCCATCTCTAAATGCATGATCCACTTTGACAACTGTAATCTACCATATTTCTGTGATTTCTCAATTACACAGGCAAATTTTTGACAAAAAAAAAATATATATAACCACAGCTTTTAGTAATGATTGTATACACTGAGAGGAAAGACTAAAAATTCAAGCGTCTCACAGCTGAAATACCTGCTCTATTTCAGTAACTATTTTTATGTCATAAGTTTGTGAACAACTTTGCCTTAAGAATAGGATTTACTTGTAAGAAGCAGTGCAGTACTGAAACAGACCTCCATCTCCCATGTAAGAGTAGGATACTTTTCCAAAGAGCAAACCAAATCCTGTTTTTAACGTATGGTGAATTTTGGTCCTAGCAACACAGCTGAATATCACAGAGAAAGTCAACCTAAAAGTGAAGTGCAACTGCGTAATTCTACACTGTAGCATTGAATTAACAACAGGTATAGCAAAAATTTAAGATGACTGGTATACCTTAAAGTTCCCAAATGTTAACACTGTACTTAGCTTTATATTCTTTTGTCCTACAAAATGCCCATAAAGCAATGACACAGTAATCTCTGATGATGGAAGCCCTCTTAGTGGAAATGACAAAGTTACTGTTTTATTTAAAATAAATAGACTGTTTACTTTCGAAAGTGACCAGAACGCATCCACTGCTTCCTTTTCTTACACTATTTCTAAACCACAAGCATCACTGCCTTGGCGGACGCCGGGTGCCAGAGGGGCGCGGGAGAAGGATGTATGTGCGCGGCTGCTTCTCCCGGCAGCAGCTTGCAGCCGCGGCGCTCTCCCTTCCCCGGGGGCCGCGCCGGACACCTGTGGCCCCGCGGGCGGCGGGGCAGAGCAGGCTGGCCGGGGCCCACCCGCCGCGCGGCCCTCGGCTCCGTGACCCCCCGCGACACCCACGCTCTCCCCACACACACACACACACACAGATGTCCCTCGGCCGCCGCAAGCGAGGCCTGAGGGAGGCGGCGGCCGCTGCGGCGGCGGCACCGGGGAGAAAAGTTAGTTGCCGCCGGCGCGGGGAAGGCCCTGCCCGCCCCGAGGCGCCAGCCGGCGGCTCCCCGCCGCCGCCGCCGCGCCCGCTCCTGCCGAGGCGGCGGAGCAAGATGGAAGGCGCCGGGGGGCCCGAGCCCCTGCGGGGCGGCCACCTCCGCCCCGCCGGCCGAGGGGCGCGAAGGGGGGAAACGGGCCGCGCGGCGGCCCCCGCCCGCGCCGCACCGTGCCGTGCCGTGCCGTGCCGCGCCCCGCCTGCCTTGCCCGCGGGCGCCGGAGCCGGCCCGCCCCGGCGCTCACCTCGCTCCTGCTCGGCTTGCAGGCAGATGGGGATGTTCTTCTTCCAGCCCGGCATGGCTCCCGCACGCCTCCCGCTCCTTCAGCGCTGCGGCGGCGGCGGGGGGCTCATGGCAGGGCGAGGCGGTGGCGACTGGCGCTCGGGGGGGGGAGTCGGCGGCGGGCAGCGGCGAAGGGGCGGCGGCCTCGCCGCGGGAGGGAGGGAGGGAATGAAGGTGGCGGCGGAGCTCCCCCACGCTTGAGGGACGGGAGAGAAAGAGCAGGACGGGCTCGCCCGGTTCAGCCAGGGACAGGGGCGAGGGGAGGGGCTGTGGGAGGGGGAGGTGCGCGGGGGTGGCCTGCCCGGCTTTCCCGGCCGCCTGCAGGTGGGACTGCCCGAGCCGCCGCAGCACAATGGAGCGCCGCGGCGGCGGCCGTTGCCCCTCTTCGCGCGCGCGGCCGTTGCCCCCCTCCTCGCGCGCGGCCGGGCGGCGGTTGCACCCGCGCTGAGCCGCCAGGTGCGGGGCCGGCGGGCCGCGCCCTGAGGCGCAGTGTCGCCGCAGGCGGGCACAGGCCGCGGGCCCGCGCCGCGGGTCCTGCCGCAGCGCGCAGGCAGGCCCGGCCCCGGTGGGCACAGCTCGGCGGGCAGAGCCGCGGGTGCCCCCGCTTTCCTCCCCCCAGCGCACACACACATCCCCGCCGGGGCTTGCTCTGAGCGAGTGGGCTTGGGGGAAGGGGTCTCCCCGGACTGCTCTGGACTTCACCAGCCTGTCACTTGTTGAGGGAATGGAGAGTTTGGTGTCGCTCCAGCACCAAACGTTGGACAAAGTGCCTGCAGCTGTGTGCTGACGCACGGTCTTGCCTTGCAGTTCGGCCAGTGAAGCACGTTTTACTGATGCAGAATTAAAACGTGCTTCTGCCATTCCCTTTACTCTTGTAGACTGACAAGTTTCCCAGTGCTCGCGTGTGGCAACCGGGAAATGAGTTAGAACAACACCACCACCACCCCCGCAAGGACTAGGACTGACAGCCCCTTCCTCCTCCCCTCCCTCCGATCAAATAACACAGGATTTGCACCATAAAGAGTCTCAGACCCTGGTGTGACAGATGAGATTTCCGTCCCTATTACAGCCAATTCCTTGCGGCCTTTTGACCAAAAGGCCTCAAATCTCACTACTGAAATTGTTTCTGAAGCAGCAATATTCTAATAGGAGACTGCTTCAGCAGTTAAATATTCTTTTTCGGGGAAAGAACACTTTATAAAAATTCAGAGTGTCAGGTTTGAATGTCATTTTTAAGTAATGATAGTAATCTATGTGAAGCATTATTTTTTAAAGGCACTTCTGGAGGTGGAATAATACATGAGCTTCACTACGCCTCACGGTTATGTTGTGATTGATTTGCATTGTCTGTCATTTCCTCGTATTTATAGAAATTATGAAACTTTATGTGGTCAGACAGCTACATATGAGCCCTTCATTTAGAGGAAAACTTGAAGGATTTCCCCTCTTTAATTTTGGTAGTAAACATAACAACAGTTTCCTGACACAGCATTTTTCTGTATTGACTTTGTGCCAGTGCATAAAGCACAGTGTGTTTATTGCTACTCGTGAAAACCCCTTGATTAAATTCCCATTGATGAGAGCTGTCGCTGCTGGCTTTTCTTTGATCATACTTAGGCCAGTTCTGTGATCGATAATACTGAATTTGCGTATTCATGTATGGCTGAGTCCCTGCGCAATGCCACGTTGATCCCAGGCGGGGGGAGGCATATTCTGGATTTCTGCTGCATTAGCCGGAATTAGGAGTTGGTTTTGCTGATGACTCTCTTGCTGACTGTGAGAGGACAGATGATACCTCATCTAGAACAAAAACTGGTGGCATGATGTTAACAAAACAACAATATTTTAACAAATTAAAACTGATAGGCTGAATTTATGTGAAGTTTGAGTCATGTGGCAGCTGGCATTTTTGTTTCATTATTAGGGGTGCTAAATTTGGATTTACTGTATCCTTGAACCAGAGTCTCTTATCCTTTGTTCAGGAAGAGAGGCATGATTCTCCTTCCTTTCATACTCCCTTTATTTACCTAGTGTTATTTTTCTTATTGGTATTTCTAAAGAAAAATCTGGGTGTGCGTGTGAATTCCTGCACATTCTGCAATAAAGATCTGTAGCCAGCTGCTTTGCTCGCAGGGCAAAGCTTCCAGAAGGTGCCTTTAGGGAGTGCAGCCAGAGCAACTGAAATGCCCAAGGCAGATTCACAGGAACTGACAGTGTCAGGAATCAAATGTGCAGCGCACCCACCGCTCCTGCTCCCATGCAGCAGTTGCCCTGCAGAAGGATCAGGAGCTAAAAGCTCTGGGAATAGTTTTTGGAGTAGACACGACTGCAAAACATTTTTCAAAGCAATGAAGTGTTTTAGAAGCCATATTGCTACTTTTAAAAATTACTTTGGCACTTACTCTCCTAACCTATGCCATTTCTTAAAGCAAACTTGGACTTTTAAGTGTTATGGAATGAAACAAAACTTCAGATGATTTTATATCATTCTCTTACTAAATCTTATCTACAGCACTGATGCCTAGCTTTTACTCTTAGTCTTTCCATTATGAATGAGAGAACATTGAGCCATAACATTGTAGTTCTGATCCTCCAATCGACGTTTTGCCAGCATTAGTGTTCAGCAAAACTTCAGATCAGAGAAATATAGTAGATTGCTGTACTCTTCAGCCGACAATAAGCCACTTTCTAGCTATTTTTTTTTATAGTGCCATCACTTTTAAAGTGAGACTCTGTAGGACTGAATGCAAGATTCTTCAAGGTCCTGCAAGAGCCATAAAACCCCACTTGCTGTTTTGGATTTGCTCCAAAAGTGTGTTAAAAAAGAGAGGGGAAAGAGCTATTCTTTTAATGTTACTGACTTTTCAGGAATATGTGTATTGCATATCAAACAGCTGACAATATTCGTATCATTGAGTGGACTATGTATGCTTCTCTCTGTCATATGCAAGACTACAAATAAGTTCTTCTAGGCAATGATCCTCTTTCCAACTCTCCATTTATGTGCTAACAGTAAAAGCTTGCATGGGTGCCTCACTTCAGGTAATTTAATTGCATTCAGTTACTGCTTCTGTGTATCCAAATGCTAGTAATGGAAAAAAGCAGTCACCCGATTTAGATGTATGTTTGTGAATATATCACACCGCTCCCTAGCATATAAACTTCCTGCCAGTTGTCTTCTGTCTACATTTCTTCCCCCAGAGAATTTTAAATGAATTGAATCTTGATTTTTCAGGAGACATCTTTTTTTCTTGCTTAATACTGCAGCATGGAGGTCATCTGGAGCACGTATAATAACATCCCAGAATTCACCAAAAGCAAAAGAAGTAAGATTTTCCCAAGGAAAGGTTTTGGTCTGTGAAACATTCTAAAAAAGAAATTCATTTCTTGATTTCCTGTTCTTACTTATTCTCTAAAATTGAGATAGGAGAAATATGCTGTTGGATGGAACTGAAAGTTCAGTTATGGGGGACTATCTGGATTTTTTTTTTTTTCAGTAACTGCAGATGTATGCTGACAAATACCTCTAAATTACAACAGATGCCTGAGCTTTAGCTACTAACACTGTCTATCCATGTTCATATATACATTCATGATCAAAAGAAACTTAAGAAAGTGCTGAGAGAATCTCTCCTGCAAACAAGAATCTGTTAGAATAACTCTGGTAATAATAGCGTCTTGGAACTTCTGTGATCATTCCAGTCCCAGAAACTTCCATATCATTCCAAATAGATGCAAAATACTTGAGCCTACCGGTGGTACTCAGTGGTATTTGCCTGTGCTTTCTGTGGGGAAGGAAGGGTCAGTGCTTATCTGTTTAAACGGGCCAGACACCAATACATGCCTAAGGGTGACGTATTTGTAGTGAGGGTTTCATAAATGCTTACAAATCATATTAAAATGTGATGTTCTTTCATTAAAAATGTGATACCAATCTTGTCAGACATGAGCACTGGGCAACGTGTAGATGCTTTCTCTGCAGCATTATCTTCCCTGCACACTGCTCTTGAATGTTCTCTTTATTTATTTTCCTTTTATTAAAAAGGTGGCTTATCTTGAAAGCTATTTGTCACGTTTGCCTAACATCAGATCCAAAAGTTCCTAGATGAGACATAAAGAGTATGCCAACAACTGATGTTTTTAGATGCCTTTTAACACCTTCATTAACAAATGTTAACAAAATAGTTTTTGTTAGTGTAGCACACTGTTGCCAACTGGTAGATATTTGTTGCTAGAAGATCAGCCTCTTTGGGGAGTACCCTCCCAGTGCCAGTGCAGAGGACCTGCTTCCTCTGCTTGCTTTTTCTGCTCTTGCCCAGTGCCCATGCAGCTGGGCCCTTCAGGAGCCCAAGACTCAGGTTACTTATCTGTACACCCCAAACATATTTAGGAGTTAGAAGAAAACAATTAGTTCCTCACGTTGGCAGCAATTCTGTGTATGCTCAGTATTAGAAAGTTAGGTACCTAAGTGATTCTGGATAAGAACTTAGGTAGCTATCCCCCCAAATAGCAAAAAGATTAGGTGGGAGATTTATGGATTGTATTTGCAGTTTTAGGAGCTTGCATTCTACCTGTTGCCTATGTTAGGTGTCTGTTTGCCTTTGGATTTAGCCATTAGGGCATTTAATGCTTAAGAAAGCTGGAAGCTTTTCTTCATTTCCATTAGAAGAGACAATTTAACATCATTTAACTCAGAGTCTTGAAGTGTAACAGCAAGCTTCTAGTTAGCAGAAGAAAATTTGTAAAGTCTTGGTCTTGCCAGCATCCTGATGCCAAACAGACATATAAGCCACAACAGACAGCAGACTTTAAGGTGCTGCTTATTTTTCTTTTCCTGTTTCTGTAAGCCACCCTAAAACCAAAGAGAAAGTGTTTCCCAGCATACTGAGACTGTAATATCTGGACTGGTCTAAGTACCCATGTTTGAAATTTTGCTTTTCATGTGATATTAAAATAAAATATTCTAATTGACCCTCATAACTGTTTTGTTTACATAGGAATGAGTTTTGTAAATTATTTGCAAAGGACTACAGAATTACTAATGTAAGGAAAGAAGCGAATTACATAAATATTAACAATTCAACCTATTGCTGGCTTTTTATGCTGTTTTTGAAGTATAAATAGAGCTAGGTTATTAACTAGAAAGAGGCTTTAAAAAATGAAGTACTTAAAGCTTTCTTCTTTGCAGAATCTCTCTCTATAAGTAAGTAGCTGCTACAAATAAAGAGAAAGAGATAAAGAGAAAAACATCCGGAGAAAAGTACCTGGAAGTACCCAAGATTTTTGTTGGAAGAACCTGACCAATGTATCTATATTTCCAATGTGCCAGAATTACTGACAATACTAAAAATCCTTAAATGATATCACATACTGACATCTGCTGGCACTCCCACCTCTGGTAATGGAGATGTAGCATATGTGGTGCTGTAAGCCCTGGCCTTGCCAACTACTTTGCATTTAACCTATATTTTCTATACATCCTGTTCCAGGAAAAAACAGAATGACAGAATTGCTGCAGTTGGAAGGGACCGCTGGAGACTGTCTAGTCCAACCCCCCTGCTTGAAGCAGAATCAACTACAACAAGTTGCTCAGGGCCTTGTCTAGTCATGTTTTGAATACCTCCAAGGATGGTGACTCTATAAACTCTCTGGACAAGTTCTTCCAGTGTTCAAGCAACCTCATAGTAAGAAAGATTTTTCTTATGTGTATCTGGAATTTCCTGCTTTTCAATTTGTGCCCATTGCCTCTTGTCCGTTCATTGGATACCACTGAGAAAAGTTTAGCTCCATCTTCATGTCCACCATCAGGTACTTATACACTGATCACATCCTCTCTGAGCCTTCTCTTCTCCAGGCTGAACAGTCCCATCTCTTGCAGCCTCTCCTCGTATGTCAGGTGCTCCAAGCCCTTAATCATCTTCATGACCCTTCACAGGACTCACTCCAGTATGTCCATGTCTCTTTTGAACTGGGGAACCCAGCACTGGCCCCACACCTCAGATGTGGCCTCACCAGGGCTGAATAGAGGGGAAGAATTGCCTATCTCAATGTACTGGCAACATTCATTCTAATGCAGCTCAGGACCATTGGCCTTCTTGGCCACCAGGACACATTGCAGTTAATGGCCAACTTGGTGTCCACCAGGACCCCCCGGTCTTTTTCTGCAGACCTGCCTTCCAGGCAGTCAGCCTCCAGCCTATACTGGTGCATGGGGTTTATTCCTTGCCAAGTGCAGGAGCTGGCATTTCTCTTTGTTGAACTTCATGAGGTTCCTCTCTGTCCTCTCAAGCTTGTCGAGATCCCTCTGAATGGCAACACCAGCAGCTGGTGTATCAAATGCTCCTCCTAGTTTTATATCATCTGCAAACTTGCTGAGGTTGCACTCTGTCCCATCATCCAAGTCTTTAATGAAGATGTTAAACAGTACTGGCCCCAGTATCCACTTCCGGGGGACACCACTAGAGAGAATGGCATCCAGCTGCTGCTGCTGCTGTGAGCAGCTTCATGCTGCTGCTCACAACCTTCTGTATAGTCCATCTCAGTTGCACCAAACAGCTTGATACCCAGCAGCCAGCACTCTGCTGCCTGTGTGGAGGAAGGTACCAGAATTCTATTTAACTTTCGTTGTGAGCATAGAGAAGACTTCTATCCTTTAAAGCATGCATCTCCGCATGCTGTGTTTTGCAGGGAAGGGGAGCACAATAAAGCCTGCAGGAGAATGGGGATGCAGTTTTGGGAACAACCCAAGGAGGTTAAAGCTCAAGATCAGCCTCCACAAAGGAGTGGAGTGTGAGGCATCCCAGGATAATTTTCTGAAGATCAATTGAGAATGGCTTAGAGAAAAGACTGAAGATGATCTGGACCAATAGGAATCAAATCTGGACTGTGGTGACTGCCACTCATTGTTTTGTTGCAGGAATTACAGGGAATGACTTCCAAATTGTGACCAATGAGATTGCTATTGTCAAGGATACAACAGGTAGTGAAACAAGGTTTTGCTTCAGTTTTAGAGAAAGTTATGTATTTCCTTTCTCTCCCCTGGTCTCAAGTCACTGAAGATAGATTGTGTGGAGGGACAAAGAGAATGAGAGAGAGTCCAAACATGTAGCTGACAATCTTTCCATAAAAAAAAAGATGAGTTACAGGTAGTCTGAGAATGTATTTTTGCAAATATTGTTTTCTATAGTGGCATAGTCGCACTAGTAGAATGATTTAGATTTATACAAAGAACATCATTAAAGTGCTGTCACTGGCTGCATGGTTTACAAGCCCCAGTGGTCGTATTAAGTGGTAAATTCCTCTGTGAATCTGATTTTTCTTGAGGTTCGTGCTCTATCTGTTCTCAGCATGCTCTCTGGGTGGGGGCACAGAGATTTAGAGGGTGCCAGTTGTGCTTTCAGCAAGTCTGTGCTCCTAGTTCAGCAGTCTGTCAGTGTTCACTCAGGTCTCTCCTCTTTCTAGCACTCAGTGCAAGAGAACACCCCATGCAAGACAGACTCAGTTTAGTTCCTGACAGCCCCAAGGTGGATATGCTTTGTTCATGCCTTTCCTGTATGTTCCATTTTGATGCTTGTCTCTTTTGAATTCTGGTAAATGTATCTACTTGTCTTTTCTGGCAAGTGACCTGCAGACATGAATACTGTTAATGACACTCAGCACACTTTGGGAAGCCCATTATCGGAAAGCCAGCTGCTATTTCAGGGACATTAGTTATACTCATTATTCACACATAAGCCACAATAATGACTTGCCAGTATTGAACTAGTCATGAACTGGCAGCAATTTGGTGTAACTAGCTCTGTGGGGCACATGTTTCTGCTGCAGGCCGTAAGTGTCCCATTCCTGGAGGTTTAGGGGAAGCTCATGAAATGAATCTGCTTGTGAGGATGGAAGATCTGGAGCCACTGCTCATCATCTCAGGTCTCCATGTCGATGTGATCTGACCCACACTGAATACACCTTACACCAGAAGCGCTCATTGGTATGGGATCCAAAGCAATTGCAGCATGTGAATTCTCATTTGCTACCAGTATTGTTCGATCTGATTTCTACTGCCTTCAACAATTCAAAAACTAGTGATCGTGTCCGGCATCTCGCACAAAGTTTTCCATGTTGCATGAGCTCTGGGCAGCTGGAGCAAACAGTAGTGATCTGGAAGGAAGGAAAACAACCAATGTGCAGACTCTGAAGTGCCTCAAGTGAGGGTATAGCTGAGTTAAAGCCATTAACACTTTAAGGGGCCAGAAAAGATGGACTCAGTTTTACACAATAATGTATGAAATATTTCCTGGAATGGATGCAAGTTTTGAGACACTAAACACTCCACCATCCCTAACGCCAAATCTTTGTAACTGTAACATGAGTGAAGCATAGCTCTCAAAAGGTACGAACAAGCCCTCCGCTAGGGATATGAAAGATTAGGCTGGTGTACAAGCAGAAGCCCGGGAGTATTAATGAATTATGTGAATACAAGTTACAGAGTAGACATACTCCAAGTATCTTTGAAGAATGGGACCTCAGCTTCATAGATAGCTGAACAATTTCTAAATTTTACCCCAAATCTTAAATAAAATGATGTTACTTTCTACCTATTTTATCAAGCAGCCGCAAAGCTGATGCTTGGTTAGGTCTCAAATTCCTACAATACATATAACATTGAGCTGATCAGAGAGCAGCTCTTCTCAGGGTTTTGAGATAAAGTTATGATCTTAGAGATTGTGTTATTAACCCTTGTACCAATGAAGGAAAAAATCTTACAATTATACTTTAAAGCAGAAAAGATTGTTTTCTTACATAAATTTATTAAAACATTCAAAGAATATTAGGATTAGAGAGACATAATAGGTATTTTGGCATGAGCTTTCTAAAAGAAAAATATACCATTTATTTTTAATTATTACTGTTATCCAATGCTAGGAGTCCTGATCCAGAAGAGGATGTATGGCAAACCATAATTTTAACCATATGATTCATTCCACCAATGGAGTGAAAAGTCCTTTACTGGATCAGGAAATGCAGCAAGTTCTCTGTAGAGCAATACTCACAGTGCTGTTTAGAAATTCATGCTCCTATTTTGGAAAAAAAATGGGGGGGGGGGGAATGTGTTATAGGTTAGGTAAGGATGCCAACCCGCTCACCCCTTGGGGCAAGGCTGCTGCAGCTCCACAACACTAGGGCCACCCAGCAGGAAGGCTGAGCGTGTAACACATGCACACACACACAGTACAGAGAATATACATTCCCTCGCACAGGGAAACAGTCAGAAAGGCGTTTAATGCGACAGGACAGACTGTGCTGATCAGGCACTGGGCATGGCCAGCCAGGCATGCTGACAAGCCACATTTGTGTGCAGCTGGACCCTTTTGATCCCCTTATTCTTCTCTTTTCCCATGTTTGTTCTTCCCCAAATCACCCAGATCCCTGCCTTTGGCTCCTCCCCTAAACATCCTATCTTAAGGCTTGCACAATCCCCAAATGCTCTTACCCAGCAACCCGCATTGGGCCCTAAACCCCTTGGCTGTGACCCACCACCCTCCGAAAGGCGCCCAGGGCCACCTCTGCGGCCTCATGGTGCTAGGCTCCCCCCCACCATGGGGCTGGCACTGCCCTGCGACAGCCCTGGCTGGAGGCAGCTGGGGCCTCCCTTCCCTGTGGGGGTAATTTTAGGAAGTGCCAGAAAGGTCACAAGAATATTTGTTTCCTTTGTAAAATGAATTAATTGTTCAGTTTTTTATACATACTTACATATATACATATACACACTGTCCTATTTTCTTACAAATACTTGCAAGCTGAATAAAGATTTATAATGATCACTTCGCAGTCAAAACTTTTGTTTGAGCATCTTTATAAAAAAGGTGAAGATCTCATTTTGCTTGCATAAGCAAAAGACTAACATGTACTAGCAATTTGGCTTTCCTTATTATTTGACTTCCTTAAATTTGGTTCACTGTAATTGCTTGGTGATCAGACCACTCTGAAAAAGCACGTTGGATTATTACTGCAGAGCTGAGTCTTTTCTTAATATGACCAAAGTATGCAATCGTCCGATTGCACTTGGAAAGTATCTATTTTTGAATCCACAGCATTTTACTTCCAGAATTGTACAAATATAGTAAAGCAGATCTCTGAACTCAAATAAATAATAATAATAATAAAAAGATAGTAACAATTAATTGTGGTACATTTGTTCAGGGTCTTAACCTTTCCATTAGCACTGGCTCAGACAATGAAACATCCAACTGTTTATATCAAAAATTTGAACTTTCTGTTGTTCAAATGCATTTGCACTCATGCAAACCTACTAAAGTTAACTGGTCACAGAAAATTGGACCACTGATTTTCTCTGTTACCCATTTAAATATGATTATTTTTAGCGTACATCTTGACTTTAAAATATGTATTGGGAACGCTAATTCTGCTGTGCCTCTCCTTGTTGTCATTTCTCTGCTAAAAAGCTTATAACACATGTTGTACTTATTGTAAATTTGATTTTGACTGAAAATTTAATCGTCTTTCTTCAGTTTTTTTACTCATTGCTAAAAAAGATGGTTGCAATAGCAGTTGACCGTATGAATTATAAAATAATAATTTACACTCAGGTAGCAAATACAAAGTGGTTCACCAACTTCTGGTTTAACCATTTATAATCATTAAAAGTGGAAAAATATGAACCTTTCATTTAAAAGGAATAAATTTAAGCTTTCCTCTGTCATCTTTTTGCCATCTTTTTGAAAGGAAGGGTGGGAAAACAAATCTGGAACTACAAGTAGATGTTGCCATGAGAGAGAATAAATGTTTTGGGGAAAAAATACCACCAATAGCATTAAAATAGCAGTCTGTTTTTTGAGAAACTGGAATTGCTGAGGAATACTTGCTTGTGTCTCAATGGAGAGTGAGTCCTGCGAGGAGCCGAGTGTCCTCAGTTCCCCATGAGAACAGAGAGGAGGAGAAGAGCCAGCCAGCTGCAGAGCACAGCCCTGGGGTGCCAGAAACCTCATTAGGTGTTTGATTATTTCTTTGTTTTAACAGTGCCTGGAAAAAGAAGAAATGCAGGATAACAATAATCAAGTAACACATGGTTGTCAGAGAAAGTGGCACCTCTATGGCAGTCAATGCAAGCACATTGCTTTGAGCTTTCTTTTGTATAATATAATAAGCATATCTATATCAAACAATGTTTTAATAAAACTCCCTAGCTAGTAATTTTCACTGTGATACAACTTGAGGGTAGCATGATATTTTGCTACCAGGGAAAGAGCCTATTCATTGCTTTCTGTCATACAAGGCTCCTGCTCCTGTACAAAAATTCCATAAACTCTGTCAAACCCTTTACAACAACAAAGACTGGCTCAAAAAAAAAAATCCTTTGAGGCATACCTGTGAGTCATAGAACATATAACAGCAAAACTGTGTAAAGGTAGTGTCGCGACAATGAAGAGAAGCTGAGACTTCTCAAACAAGGGAGCCTGCAGGTTTATATTGAAGCCCAATATCTCATTAGATAAACGCTAATAGAACCAGCTCAGAAACTGCAACTAATCCATTGTGGCTATGTATAGATCCACAAAAGCAATTAAAAACAATTCAAATACAATGTTTCAGTCTACACCACTGACTCCCTTGCTTGTATCTCACTGGATATTTTCTGAGGGAAAACACTCTACCCCAATTTGAATTTTCTAAAGGAATATTATTGACTCTCAAGCCTCTGAGACAAATCCTGCGTTACAGTTCACTGCACAAGGCCTTTGAGGAAGGAGATCTTCTTGCAGAGCATTTCCACCACCCCTTAACCCACCACAGCTTTTCCCAGCTGTACATGGAGAGCCATGCTGCAAGCCAGGAAACCCCAGGAGATCCCTGTGGAGGCCAAGGCACCGCATGGGCATTTCCGACTGTTCTTCCATGACTGCTACGGCTCATAGAGTTGCTACAGACTGTCAGATCAAACTGCCCTGACAAGGTCTGTAACATCTTCCTGGACAGCTCCCAAAGTGCAGAGGCAGGATATGCCTTTTTATTTGCACAGCAGTATTTTAACTCAAATCAGCTTGAGTGGTATTGCAGATGATGCTATCTGAGTGCTTGCTACTGTGCAGAGACAGATAACTCAGAGCTGCCCTTGTACGATTTGCATGTAAGCATTGCCTCTGCCATACTATTAGCTTCAAAAAGGAAATTCATGGGGTCAGCAGGAAGCAGCCATCATCATGCAGAGGATCCCAGCCTGCTTAGGTGTCAATGTTCTTGTTCCTTTGGGCCCAGTAGAACGCTAACACAGAGATGCTTCTTTGGAGCCTGGGGAGCAAAGATCCAGCTCTCCCTTGCAATCCTGAGAGAAAGATCAGCAGAGAATCAGGAGAAGCTGTGGTTAACAGAGTGAAATAATAGTAATGCTGCTGTCATTGCAGGAGCTGCTGGATCACTTCCTCGAGGCTGGCTGTGTCTAGCTTCCACTTGGTTTAGCAAGAGCCACAGTACTGAGCCTAGCAGGGATCTACTGGCCCAGTGACCATCTCTTGCAGGACCAGTAAGTGCCAAACCATGCAAAAGTGATTTGTAGCACAGCTTGGCTTATTTCACACAGGATCAAAACCTACATAAAAACATCCTCTGCACCTAGTATAATTACTGTTTTCACTGCCTCTCTCCATTGGACATCTCTCAGTGACACCTGGACATCAATTTGCAAATGTGAGCATCTCAGACTAACGCCTACCTGGCAGCTCCTGTGCCTAGACATCTGAGGAGCATCTGTGGTCAGTGGGTAAATAGTCACTGTCTGCATTTAAATACAGAAAGTTTCCAAAGGATATTGCTGTTTCATGTTTAAATACAGGGCATACAAGCTCACTATAAATTTTTGGGAGCCTTGCCATTCACTACTGAGACAATCAGTGCTATCTTTTGCCTTAAATGGTAAGCTGTGAGGTATTTGGGAATAAGGCTGAAGTTTTGGATCTGCTTTACAGTGACTAAAACAATGAATCTTTCTTTGAGGTATTGCTGTAAAAGAACTGGTTGCAATTCCTAAGTCACACAGGAACCGTAACTGCATGAAAGAAAAAAAGTAAACATCGTGATAAAAAAACTTTGGCATGGTAAGTGTTCAGAGTACATCTTACTCCACCTTCTTCTTTGCTATGTGTATCATATTTTCTTTGTGGTATTTTATACCAGTTGCGAATTCTGGTTTTGAATGAAAGGCAGCTGGCAGAAAGTAGTTGCCTGTCTAGCACACGTGTAATTCTGCTTTCTCCTGTGACTTGAACATACCATTGTGCTTGTTTCAAGACGTGCTTATGGTCCTTGTGTTCCCTCGCGCACAGCAGTGGGGTCTCTCTCTTTAATGAGGTGGCTGATTGATAAAAAAAAGACTTCTGATTGATAAAAAAGACATGCACAGCAGCGCAATGTTGCAGGTGTGAGCGACTTTCTTTGCAGGGAGAAGAGCTTCCCCTTCCCTAAAGGCAATATGGGAGGGAGGGTTGGAGGGTGCAGCAGGAGGCAGAGGATGGCACAGCCCACGCCAAGCGAGTCTGCAGTCCCACCAAGACCTCCACATAGCTGCCAGAAGGTCTGCAGCAGCTCTGGACATGCCAGGGGGCAGATGGAAAACTTCTTCTAGGGAGCAGAGGAGGTTTTACAGGGTTTCTTGCAGCCCAGGACATGTCTGCTTGTCTTGGAGCAAGCCTGAAGGATTAAACTCGCACTGCAAAAAAGTGCTTTGTGGGAGAAACAAGGAAACTGGTTACAACTCCCTGCACCAACATTTTGTCTTAGGCAATAGTTTGCTATTTTAAGAAACTTCGCAGCTGTGGTTTCTGTTCAAATAAATTGCTACATTTAAAAGCTGAAAGCTGTTCTGGTGCACTTGGGATGGTCAGTCTCAAGAGGAGACGGGCACGGTTTGCTCTTGCACTTCAGGCCACTTTGGGGCCCTGTTACATATGGCAAAGGAAACACAAGTCTCCAGGAACTCCATAGAAAATGCTCCAATCCTTGGAATACATGAGAAAATGAAGTAAATGAGAAAATAGAGGCATACGTAAAGCATCTTGCAAAACTGTTGTTGCTGGGATTTTACTTCTAGAGGTTTAATTTCCATACTGGAGTACAGTTTCTTTCAGACTATTTTGTTACTATTTCCTAGAGTTGCAAATTTCCTTCAGTGTAGGAGAAAGAAAAACATAATGTTTGTATTTATGTTCTAATGAATGATGAATTATAAGCCCAAAATGATTACAAATTGTTTGTGGTTAAGTATATACTGCTATTGAACAGCTGGAAACGAATAAAAATGATAATTTTCCTGAGTCAATCCATGAATATACAGGATGTTTCTCCACGGACTGCTGATATATCAAGAGTATATAATCACATTTCAAAAAAATAAAATTGTGCTTGCAAGCTCTATGTGAACTACCTATATGCTTCTCTTTATGCCAGAAAACTTAAGGGAGAGGAAAACAGAACAAAGACATAACATTTATTGGGAAATCATTGGGTATTTTGCAAAGTGTCAACAAATGGGTTCCTCCTGCTTTACTTGAACAAGAGGAAACATATCCACAGATTCATAGAAAATCTTGATCCATAGAATTCATAGGATCCATAGAAAATTTTGAAAATGTATATCGATAGTGAATGACTGGCATTTTACACAGGTGTTTAATTTAAATACATGAAAGTTGTGTACATAAACACATCCCCCATAATTGTATGCCAATCTGAACTTTCCACATTCTTTAAAATATACTGATTTTTTTCCTTTTTGAGCAATAGGCTGCAAACTAGTGAAGGAATGCACTGTTTAAATGTTTCAGAGCCTGCCATATTCATGTGTGAGCTTGTTCTGTAATGCTTGAATATATAAAATACTTTTATACAGAAAAAAAAAAGTAATTTCATATGCAAGACAAATTCAGTGTCTTTTATCAGGAAAGACAAATGCATGTGGTTAAATATGAATCACCTTTAAATGATTATAAAAAAAAAAAAAATGTAAAAGCAAGTGAAAGGGGCCACTGCAGGATAGTGCTAGAGCATTCAGGAATATGACATTCTCATTCTGCACCAAGATCTTCTTTGTGCTGTATAAATTTTCCTCCTATTTTAAAAAGTAATTTCTGAATTGTAGGCAGAGTTTACAGCAAGATGCAGGTTTAGAAGAAACAATCCTAAGCATCCTGAAATTATGCTGTCTTTGTTATTGCTGTCAATCTGGCCCTCAAACTCTTGCTGGTTTTGGATACGTTTGATTTTGCGAGTTGCATTTTCTGCCCCCCAGGGAACAAATGGGAGGGAAGCTCTGGGAAAGCCAGGCAGCAGTCTGGAAACTGAAGAGGGCAAAGGACTCACGAGCTAGAGCAAGTACATGAAGGGGGTTTTCAGCAGAAAGGACTGGGAGGATTACAGTAGCCTTCCCCAACTTCCTCTGCCTCCTTCTCCTCTCTTCTCGCTCCATCTGTCTCTGCGAGGATGCTCTTGCGCCTGGCAGCCTTTCAGCATCTGTCCCTTCAGCCCTGCCTGCCGCTGGGCCGGTGCCCCCAGCTCTCTGGTGCTGCTGAAGGGCACCGCAGGTGCTGGGAATGGATCAGTCTCGGCGCTGATGTTAAACCAAAGCTGCGGGACCGGAGGCACTGGCGTTGCATCCCCATGTAATGCAGGAGGGCTCAAGGCGGGTTTTATTTAACACAAAATGGGTGACATAGGAAGCCAGTGCATGGATGTTACACAGTATAGGAGTCAGGGATTAGTGGTGTGTTTTGCTTTCTGCATAATCTGCCTAATGCCAGGAGAAAACAAAGGCCTCAGGAAAGCTTCCCTGTGGTAGCAGTCCATGAGCAATGTGATCTGTCATAAATTGCTGTACCTCAAAGCAATATTAGCAATGGGGCTCTGAATGTTTCTTCTTGCAAAGAATTCTGAATATAGGCTAAATATAGCCTGGTTTTGGCAAAGACTGACTCTCAGTTCCTTGCTCTTGTGCAGTCATTTATACCAATGTAAACTACACACAGAATGGATATACAGTGCTGGTGAATTAATTAGAGTGCAGTTTGCAAGTAGAAAAATGTGCAATATGTAGATAGAGATTATAACGAAAAATCAGTTTGTAAAGAAAAATACAGAGAATCTTTTTTTTTTAAAAAAAAAAAAGATTAACTGCTGTTTAATTATCCTTAAAACATGTATTGTTGCATGAGAGATGCACTTCCAAACATCTTGATTAGCAGTGCTTAGCCATACTGAGGCTATTGGAATACTTTAGTATTAACAACTCCATCAAGGCATCTGACTGCTGACTTTACTGTGGCTTTTACTATTCAGAACAGAAAAAAAGAATGGCTGAAAATGTTTAAAATATGACAGCTAGTGCTTAATATATTAGTCTAATAAATGCCTTCTAAAAAAAGCTTACATTAATAGAGACACCTGTTTTACAGATGCCATATGATATTTTGAAACTGGAAGCTGACTTGTCTTAAAGTTTACTGTTTCTTTTTTACTGGTTTACTGTTTTCTTTACCGTTTTCCAGGGACAATTTAGGATTTCAGATGTGGTGTAGCTTTGTAAGTAAGTACTGCCCTTAATTCACATCTGCAGTTAGTGGATATTCAGTGCTCTGAATAGCAAAGTACAGAATTTGCCTCTGAGATTGCATCTCAGAAGCTGCACATTGGATACAGGCAACATGATTTGCCACTCCCAAGGCAGGAAGTGCATCCTCAGAATATACTGATCTGTCTTGGCTAAGAGCCACACTTTCAATTTTTCAGGCATCCTTTTCACTAATGGGTTAACCCTTACAGGCAGCTAATGTTGACTGAGCTTCTGCTGGAATACATTTAAGATAAAATATTTATACCACTCCATTGGAATAAGCGTTAAAAAGACAAGATTGTTCAAAATAACGATCTAAAGAAGGAGCAAAAAGGAGAACCAGAAATAGGCTAATAAAATCCTTCTCAGAAATGCAGAACTCCAAGGAAAAACTAAGGAATCTTTTAATATCTGACACTGATGCTGAGGAAGATTTGCTAACTGGCCAGTGCCAGTGACAAGGTAGAATATGTTCACAAGTACCAAGTAACTAGTGATCATCTGCATGGATTTTAAAGGGTAGGTCATGGTTTGCAAAACCAGTTTCATAAGGAGCCATAGAAGAAAATTACGTCTGTGTGCAGACAGTTTGCCTTCCAAAATATCTCAGTTTATCCTGATCTCATACATTTTTGCGTATATTTCAAAAGATTTAGTAACTTTTAGCCTGAGTAATTTGGCAGGTAAAAGTGTTTTAGAGAAAGGCTTGACGTTTTCATGTGTAATCACTGATAGGAACAGGATACACTCTCAGTTTACGAGGCTGCAACCTCGTTCAAATAGGGTAACACTCAGTGGCGAGAGATTTAAAAGTCTGAAGATAGGTCTCATATAATCAGAATGGCCACCTCTCCGTGATCTCTTACCTTAGAAAAATAATCAAATCAAATGTCTGTACAGCCTCCATTATGTACTCAGGTGTGAGGCCAGCTGATAGGGACTCCATGCACACCTGCAGCTCTTGCTTATTAAGGCAAGAGCTCTTGCCTTGACAAGCTTCAAGCAAGAATGGGATTTTCTGTTGAAATAAAATTGGCAAATGTCTTCAGTAAGATGAAAATGACTCTCCACTGTCTATATGCCTACCTTGGCTGTTAGCTGCCTTCTCTTGCCATTCAGCTCAAGGCCTCTAGGATAAATGCAGCTGGAAAAGGGAAGGTCTTTTCCTGGGCAAAGCTGGACACTTCTCCATAACTTAGTTTCTGTAGAAAAAAGAAAGCTTGCTCCCACGCACAGCTAATCATTGCAGAGTGCTGCTGCTGCAGGTTGGGGACTCCTAACCCCACTGCATTGCCAGGCTCTTCTCCTGAAGAAGTCCAAAGCCCCATAAGGAGGATATTCCCATGCTATGTTACAACGCAAGTAAATAGCAGGTGATTGCTTAGAGTTTCTGGTATTTTTAATTTCTGGTATGAATTTACAAATGTGCCTACGAAACTGAAGGAAATAAAGTAGTTTTGTGAGCAATTAATGTCAGTGTAAAGTTCAGTGCAGTCCTGCTGCATAAATCAGGGATCTTGACATATAATTTAGGCTTAATGTGCCTCACACTGCTAATGGTTTCCAATTTAGCATGTGTCTCCATGACCAGAATGCTGTTCTGACCTTTTCTCCCTTGATTTTTTGTTAGTACAAAAGAGGCTCCCATTTTAGACAGTATTATTGAGGAGAAAAAAAGGAGAAAGGAGCATAGAAGAAAAAGACAAAGCAAGGGATATGTAGCAGATGCGAGGGCAGATGGAATAGACAGGTAGATAGCTGTAATTGTCCACCCTTCCCAAACTGTTGATGACTTCTGCAAAACGTGTATTGCTCTTCCAATTGAATAGGTGCAATAATGTGATTAACAGCAAGTCTGTTTACAAATGAACCTACACAATAGCCAGGGAAACACTTGAAAAAGTTCTTCTCAGCTGCCTTATCATCATCATCAAAACAAAAGAGTGTTAATCTAAGGGTAGCCATATGTTAACCGGTATGTGTGAGCCTCTATTTTCTTCAAAAACAGAAACTGAAAAAATAGGCAAGAGAGGTCGTTTCATGGCCTTTTATCCAGTGCTGGATAGGTTTTGGATGATTTTGTTTTCTAATTGGAAACATAGGAAATGAATAGTAGGAGAGGGAACAGTGGAAAAGCAGTAGAGTGTTTAATATGAGGCAAAATAATTAAGTTGATAGCAATTATAGTGTAAGCCTCAAGCTGTGCTCTAATCAGATATCACAACCTAAGCAGGATTGGGCTGCACTGGTACTTACTTGGGGGGGGGGGGGGGGGAAGAACCCATATGCTATTGGAAACACAGCTGATGATTCAGTAGGTACAAGGCTCTCTGCTGACTCACTCAGAGGAGTAGATCACAAAATAAGTTTAGGAGGGACTTGGATATATTTACTACAAATTAACATCATGAAGTCTTACTTTCAGTCAGGTTACTTATATTCTTGTCTATTACACTGCTGCAATTTCAGAGGACTACAATATTTTTCAAACTTCATCTTAAACTTTCTAGAGTATTTTTGAGATGTTAAATAGCCGTTGTATTTCTTGTCAGAAGTGGTTCCTGCTCTAGCACTGGGCAAACTGATTCTCACATAGATGTCGCGAGCTGCTCACTTTACTCATTTAAATAGCATTATTCAAAATTGATGGGATTCCTTCTGTGAGACAGCAACTAGGTTTTTTACAGGGTTTATGCAATCAGGATGAAAAGCTCCTGTACAGACACTGAACGGCTGGGCATACATCAATAAATCACGTGTAAAATCTGTATTCCTTTGGCCATTAAATAAGTTGCATGGGAATGAGTTTCACCCTCAAAAGCTAAAGTCTTTGGAAACCAGTCCAATAAAGTTTTTTATGTGCGTATAAAATTAGTAATAGTAGTAGAACAATGTGACCAATGACCAATTAGTGTAGTGAGTATAATTAGAGACACCCAGACACTATGGAAGAACATTTTCATGGAAAAGTAAGTCTTTTGTTTCCTGTTGAGCATAATGTATCATTATGCTGGAGCAGAAGTAATAATTCATTCTACGTACTGGAGATAATGTGCCGGAGGGGGAATAAATGGACCACATCAGTTAAGTCTGCCACACAAAGTAAGGAATTTTAAAACCCACAAGTCTATGCTGAGAGATAGAGCCTTCCCAGAACTAACGCTACATCAGTTAACAGTGGAAGAAGAAACTTGGGTCTAGAAAAGAGAGTTGAACAAAAAAAAACCCAAATAGTTGGGAGTGACTATGATTACACTAGTCTTTTGTGCATCCAGATATTAGAGTGGAGGCAACCTTCTGTGTCTAAAAATGACTTAACCAGGAAATTTGTTGAAGTTTGTACAGTTTGGCACTAGGGCAAACGTTACGTTTATCCCGAAGAAATGTATTATTACATGGGTATATTACATACTCAGATGAGCTGAAGTAAAGAAAAGCAGAAGTTCGTATTTTAAATTTGTCTGCAAGCTACAAGCTTACCCTTAGGCATGAAGGGCAAATTTCTGCCATGTAATGGCTCACCTGAGTTACAGCGAGTTGGAGCCAGCAAGTTGCTGAGCCTCAGCTCAACGCCGCACTGACATAGCAGCCCCAGTCTCCTGGCAGCTGGATGTGTTTGCAGAGCTTATTAGCTCAGCGGCAGCGTCACGCCCATGCAGCTACACAATTCCAGATCTGAACTGGCTTTGAGTGTTTCCACACAACAGACTCTCACATTTCCTGATCAGGTTAGTTCCTACAAAGCCAGTCTGGGTGTCTGAGAGGGATGGTCAGAGACTTTACTCTTCTCACAGGATGAGCCTTGGTGCTATCTCTCATCATTTTTTTTTGACAGTAAGTTGTATGAAAGGGAAATGTAAATATATTCTCAAAAGTTATCCGAAGTATTCAATGTATACTTTCCAATTTAGGATACACAGTTTAAAATGTATTGGGTGACAGAGCCCCTTCAGATCCTGCAAGCTATACTTAGTGCAGGAACTAAGGAGTGACATGGGAAAAAAAACAGATGAAAGTGACTAATTAATCCTAGCAAATGTTTAGGGACAAGCTGTATTAGGGATGCTCCTAGCTTGTGTCAGCAGGTCTCCAGTCTGTGAGGATTTGCCCGTGTCTGATCTATGCTCAGCTGTCCTAAGGCCTGATTATACTCCAAAGCAGTGGCTATGCGCTTGGGGTGCTTTAAATCTGCATGTTTCACAAACAGCCTCCTCTACTAGGCTTCCTAATGAACACAGTTTCCTATTACTACAACTAGTCAGGAAGCTCTCCAGAACCCTCAGCTCTACAGGTACTGCTACAGCGCAAGCCTTTGAAAACAGACCATATATACCAGTCTAGCACAAGGGGGTTAAAGTGGGAGGCCAGTGCTGAGTCTCATGGAGGGATTCAGCTCCAAATTGTGATACCTAGATGCAGATGCCTACATATACATGTCCACAGGTGAGCTATGTATCTAAGCTCACAGGGCGGTCAGTGGAGTCAGAGGAGCTGCGAGAGGGAAATTCAGCTCATTTCAGAGCATAAAGTTAAGCAGCTGCAAAAGGGAGGTGGCTAGTGCTATCTGAGATGCACTAACCATGTCCCTCCTGGCCTTCCACTTCTGCTTTGGGAGGACACGGGCCGCTTGATGATCCTTGACATATACACCTTCATGGTGTGGCTATCTCGGACACATCTCAGATAGCCCTAGTACTTATGTATGGGAAATTGGCTCAAGCAGTTTCAGCACAAAAAGGATTAAGTGCACAAATCCTCTATTGATTAATTATGAGATACTTAAGGCCCCAATACAGAAAAGGTACTCGGCGTTTCTGAGCTAAATGAATGTGGCAAGCATTTTCCCAACAGATAACTTCAGGGTTTAGCTGCTAAGTTGTTTTGTATCCAGAAAACATTGCATAAACATTTATTTTTGTTTGTCCGTTTTCACCCAGAAGATACGGTGCAATAGCAGCCTTAAAATAAAGGAAGAGCTGGAAAGGATCTGAGGCAGACAGAGAAGCTGTCTGTGATGTGATTGCTACACAAGTAAATGCTTCAGAGCCGAAATTTGTATGATCTAAAGGCTGCACTAAGAGAAATCCATTCACAGAAAGTACAGCATGCTTTCTCTTTCCCATCCTTTCAAGCCAGCCAGCATTGTGGAAACCAGCCAGAGCAGAAATGGGAGCAGTCTGTATTTATAAGCCTAACAAGCAGGTATAAGACTTTTGTACTAATTTAAGAGACTGATGGAAAAAAATGTGCCACGACCAGTTCTCAACCACTTCACAGCATCATTTTTTTTTTTTTTTAGAAACTGGAAGATTCGTCTTTCTGCTTGATGTCTAAATAAAGATATCTGCAAAATACAGAGCTTTACAGGCATATGGATATCATAGCCACTATCATCATCTTCTCACATTATTGGAAAGCAGGTATTTCATCTAGATAATACATATCTACAGGCAATATTGCTTTTTCTCACATCTGTCTCCTAAGCAGATAAGAGAGTTCCTTTCCATTTGGTACAGAGACTTCCATAAAGGTCTAAAAATGATATGAGTGGATTTTTTTTTTTCATTTCTAGGACTAAAGTTCATAATAGAAACTATTAATCTTGTATAGAGTTGAGTAAGGTTTTGCTGGAGCATTATCACACCAGAAGACTGGATATAAGAAAGATTTTTTTTTGATTCTGCCTAAAGGCAGAGTGTCTTTCAAATTCAGGCCATAGTAAATCTCCTGTAACTAAGCCCTGCCATTGCATGATTTGCATTGAATTAATGGGAATTTCTTAATAAAGATGCATACAAGAAAATTGGCCATTTAGGTAAACAAAAACAAATATGCATGAGATTGGCAGGTATATTCATTTTGGTAACTTTGAGATGTCATGCAGAAAAGTTACTGGCAACAACTTTAACGCTGATAGATTTAATGTCCTGTAACAGTCATTCAGATTAGAAGTCACAGAGAATAATGAAGAAATTTCTACTAAAGAGGAAGCTCAGTGGTTTTCAGAATAAACAGTAGTTCAAGCACCTTTATTTCAGAATAATTCAGCATGTTTATTATTCAGAAATTCAGATTGAATAAACACACCTATGATTAATTGAAAATTATTCCTGTCCGAACAGGTAAACCATTTCTTTATAATGTCACTCTTTTAGAAGGCAGGAGAAGTGGAAATGAAAGAAGGTGATTATATCTAATTAAACCTTATTAAGAAGCAAATAGCCAGTGGATTGAATGTTATAGTCATTTAAGTTCTTTCATTTTCCATGAAAACATTTAAAATTAATTGTAAAGTCTTTTATCATTAAACAAAAATATGTAAAAGGTCTCATTCATTTTTCAATTGTTACATTCAATTAAAATATTCCCGAATGTTATACTTTTTTCCTCAAAAGGGACTTGGGATTTCCAATGATCCATAGGATTATTGATAATTTGTAATAAAAAAGGAAAAGTTATTTAAGAGTAGCTGTTCTCTGGATTTCTTAGTCATTTGCAAACTTTTGAACAGGGAAAGGAATTATGTGTAAACTAGCCAAATGTAATAAAAATATGTTACAAAAGTCATGTCATGTAGCATATTTAATGAATTCAATGCACCATTTTCAACAGTGGATGGTACCTTCTCTATGAAGGGAGAATAAAGGTGTATTAAGATGGAATCCAGTGGTTTTGAGTACCACTCAGTTCTAATGAATTAAAGAGAATTTGAAAATTGTATCACTTCCTTACTATTAAGAGATCAATTATAACCTTGCCCAATGATATATTTTATGTTTAACTCGATTTTTTCCTTCTTGTTCCTCCAAGAATAAATTTCCTATTGTCTTCTTGCTAATGAAGAATGAATTAGTCCAGCAGAGGAAATTGAACTCATTTTAAAATGTCAAAGGTGATTCTTAGGGTAGGTCAATTCTACTATAGATTTCTATTATTAGAACAGAGTATTTCACTTGCTAGTCATCTGTAGCCAATCTCATGCAATATCATTCACCAGTAAAACACACTTAGGGGGACACTGGGGTCAATTCATAGCTCCTGTGCACTTTCTGTAGCTATTTACATATATAAATATTTTTATATATATACAGATATACAACAGTTATTTACTAAGGAAGAGTGAGTATAAATGCTGTCATTCTGATATGCAGTTATTTTTCATACCTGTTAATAGATGATAAAAATCAAGCTTGAGAATATCACTCAAGCTACCTACTGAAAGAGATGTCTAGTGATGTCCTTTCTCTGGTTATCTTAGCAGGAGAAAATATAGTATTCAGCTTCCATCTCTTCGTCAATCCACCATGGAAAAAATCTGAGCGAGTCAAGATTTACCTTATCAACTAAATGACCAGATAGCAAATTGAGCCAACAGCTTGATCAGTCATTCCACAAGCTTAATAGATCACATTTGGAAGAAGCAGTGTGTATTGCATCTGTAAGTAATGCATAGGCTGAGGTGCTGGGGGAAAGAGTTTTTCCAGACCTCTGGGAAAGCCAGAGAGATCGATGCATTCAGGTATCAAATGATTAACTGGAACAGGAGGTAAAAAAGTGTGAAAATCTGTTCAAGGAGAAACATCAACATACAGTACAACTGTGATCACCTTTTGACACCTTTTTTGTTTCTCTAAGATTGCAGTCTCAGAGATTTTTTTTTTAAAAAAAAGGACTCCTGGTAACAAATAATGACATATGAGGCAAAAATATTATTCTGTCAATAGGAATTAATGAATTATCGATGTTGCTAATTTGGGAATCTTAATTTTCTGGTATATTTGAGATCTGATTTTCATCAGATGGATAGCCTAGAGCACAGGTAGAGCAGCATATGGAGATCTTTCTCCTTGAACTCTCTCTGCTTCTAACACTAGCTACTAGTTACCAGTGGCCACGGATCACCAGCCACTGAAGACCAGTGGTGACCTGTACAGGATCCACTGGGTGGTCTCAGTCCAGTGTCCATATGAGAAAACGCTAGCACCACATATCTGACGCTAAATGCAAACCCTACCAGCATTTCTGCCTGTGAAGGCAAGAATTTGCCAGGCTACGACAAATTATTTTCTCCCTGCTTGCAGATCAGTCTTGAGACACAGCAACATATGGAAGCGTACATGGTTGCAGCAGCCTTTGCCTGCTTGTGAATCCCCGCCAACAGACTGGGATTGCATGTCTGTCACCAACTCTAAAATTCACATAACACCAAATGCACACTGTGCATTTCGCCTGCTCCGCGCCTGGAGCCTTGAACTTCTGGAAGTACAGAGATCAGATTCCCTTTTTAAGTTAGAGTAAACAGACAATTTTTTTTTCTTGCATAGCCTTTAAATGCCATGACTGTATTTCGTGATTGCATTTCCTTTAGACGTAGTCCTTGGTGCTTCACTAACGCACCAATTCAATCAAACACCGTGATTAAATGCGCTGGCGCCCGGCGCAGGGCAGACACGGGAACCAGAAGAGCGCAGGCTGCTCCGTAGCGGCTCCTTCTGGTGCTGTGAATCACTAATTGCAGGGTCTAAAATCAAGACTGTCCGTGCAGTCTCAGTTATCGCCATGCAACACCCTGAAGATACTCTTTAAAGCAAGAACAAATAATGAAGTGATAAAATGACCATCCCTAGAAAATAAAAATAGCCTCTGTCTTTCACACAACCTTTTATGAAACAGCCTGAGCTCTCTGGCCTGCATGCTTTTATTTATTAATTCACGCGGTCATTCATGAATTTCCCATCGTTCCGCATCAGAAATGCCTTAGCGATGAGCCGTGAGAGTCCTCGTGGTAGATGCAGAGTTCCCTAATTGTTCCCAGTTATTTCACCCGGCCTTGAAGGGGGGGGATCAGCACTGCTGCGGTCGGAGGTGCTGTATACAAAAGTAGTAAAATACAATCCCAGTCACAAATATCTGCAGTCAGGCATAGGACGGGGTGGGACAAAAGAAATAATACGGCTGGCACCATTTCACTTGCATTACTATTTTCCAGTGAAGTGTACATGCATTACTTTCCCCATCTTTTCAATATTAATTTCTATGTGATACAGAAGGAAAAATAAATCAGTTCTTAGCATTCCTGCTCGTGTATTGCCTTTTTACTGCAGATATCCACTTGGCTCCAACTCAGGAAGAAACCCTCCTTCAGGCCATGTTTAGGTGTAATAATTGCATGCTAAGTGCTGTCTTCGGAAAAGGTGTATTTCATTATGTGAGTAAAGACCTTCTTGAACCAGGACCTTATGAGTTAATGGTCTGACTGGCACAAGTGCTGAATACAGCGATTTTGCTTAAGGTCTGTTGTGAAAGATTTACAGGGAGCAGGGACTTGCCAGATCCTGTGTTCCCAGAGAGCGTGCAGCGAAGGGATGAGCATCCCCGTAAGTAAAGACTTGTAACAGCATGGGTATTTTCCTGGTGTTGGAGAGAACAGAGGCCAGGCAATTAATGAGGAAAAATACAGCAATAACTAATCAACCAGTACTGCTGCAGTGCTTCAGATGCTGTGACTGGCATGGCAGGTTCCCTCCCAGCGCCAGCGGCCCTGAGCGGTGCCGGGACCTGGCAGGAGCTGCTGGCGGGGAGACAAGGCTGCAGCACTCGGGGGAGCACCCCGGCACCCAGCTCCCATCTCAGCCGTCCACACTGGAGGCTGCTACAGTCCCAATCTGGAAGATTAAACAAGCACCGGAGTCCGGACTCTTTGACCACGGCAGAAATGTTCTGTATGGCTAAAACTATATATGTGTTAGTGAGATATTTTGTATAAGGTCTGAGCTTTAAAGTGGTTGGAAAATCTGTGCTAAATCTCAGCATAGGATTTTTTTTTCTTTTTGGCCTGCAGGCATTTCTAATAGTGGAACATTACTTTCCTGCCAAGACAAATTCTACTTCTTGCTTTTATTTTCCCATGCCACTTCCTGTGCCAATCAGCCTTTCAATTCTCCTTCAAATCCTGCCTTAAATGCACTTCTTTAGCTTTCCTTTTCATCACTGATTTCCTCTCTGGCACTGTGTCCTACCACATGTAGACTGTAACCTTCACCTTAGATTTTAATCTTGTTCTTCTGTTGATAAAACTGTACACACTTCTGGTGCTGTTAAATAATCAGAGATAAGTATTTCCCCAAAGTGTTTCTGTTTGCATGCGGTGATAGGCACTTAGGGTTTGGCAGATGAACTAATACATTATTCCTTTACATATTGTATTATATTTTATTTCGGCTTGTAATTTTCAAAGAAACGAGTACAGAGGTGGTTTAACAGTATGTTTGAACAGGATAATACACAGGAGAGAGATAACTGTGCCCATCAAGGGTTCCAAAGTAAGGATCTGGTTGTGGCCCCTTTAATTCTGTGACTGTGAAAGTTGCTTGCAATCAGCTAGGAGGCTTCAGTGAAGAGCAGCACAAAGATATTTTCCACCAGGACTGAGTACACCACCAGTATCATGTTTCAATGGAACAGCTGGCACTTAAAAGGCTGGTAATTACAATTTTATTCAAAAATCAGAACTGGAGGAACTAAGAAGATCATTGATTCAGATGGATGACCTTGAGAGGCAAGCTGCAATGAACTTGTTGAACTTTTGAAAATGTAAAAAAATGAAATAAAAATAAATCTCTACAGCATTTCTGGTGCTTTTTGGTAACAAACTACAATCTTCAATTTCCCCCCAAATACTCTCATTATGAAAATTGACTGAAAAATATTCTGAAAACCTCATTATTTTGATACTCCTTCCAAGAGTGTGGATGACAGTCTAAAAACTGCACTTCTCTGTAATTGGAGGCTATGCAAAATTTTTGGCTTGAAATGGTTGATTATGCTGATGGCATATTTCAAAGAAATATGAACGTAAGAATCACAGAATGGTTGAGGTTGAAAGGGACTGCTGGAGATCATCTAGTCCAACCCCCCCTCCTTAAGCAGGGGTACCTAAAGCAAGTTGCCCTAAAGCAAATTTCAGGTTGTACCAGTTGCCCTTCATCCTATTGCTGGGCATCACTGAAAAGTGTCTGGCCCCATCCTCTTAATACCCTACACTCCCATCAGATATTAATCTAATTGATAAGATCTCCCCTCAGTCTTCTCATGTCCATCCCAGCTTTCTGAGGGATGCTCCTGTCCCTTCATCACCTATGTAGCCTTTGCTGGACCTGCTCCAGTAGCTCTGTATCTCTTTTGTACTCTGGATCCCAACACGGAACCTAGCACTCAAAGTGTGCCCTCACTAGGGCTGAGTAGAGGGGGAGGATCACCACTGGCCATTGCATCACTTCCTGATGCACCCCAGGATACCATTGTCTTTCGTGGCCACAAGGGCACATTGCTGGCTCATGGTCAACTTGCTGTCCAGCAGAACCCCCAGGTCCTTCTCCACAGAGCTGCTTTCTAGCAGGTGAGCCCCTAGCCTGTACTGGTGCATGAGGTTATTCATCTCTAGGTGCAGGACTCTGCACTTCCCTTTGTTGAACTTCATGAGATTTCTCTCCCCTCGTCTCTTCAGCCTGTGAAGAGCTGTAATGATCTGGGACATGGACAGCCAGCTCATTTAGCCCAATAATCTGTCTCTGGCAGTGGCCATAAACTGCTGCTCAAGGAAGAATATGAGATTATGGCAGACCTGGATTTTTCCTCTTAATATTTTCTGAGCCTCCAAGCATTTGTGGTTTAGGCAGCTTCTGCACATTTAGTAAACCTGAGTGGATTTCCTTTTCGTGAACCTGTCCAGCTTCTCCTTAAAACCACACTGATCTTTGGTATCTGCAGCACTTTACAGTTGCATAGCCTATCTATGCATTATGTGAAAAACAGGATCACAGGATAAATCAGATTGGAAGGGCTCTCAGGAGGTCTTTAGTGCAACCCTCTACTCAAAACAGGGTCAGGGATATGGTCAGCCCGGCTTGCTCAGGGCTTTATCCAGTTGGGTCTTGAAAACCTTTACGGACGGAAACAGCATCCTCTATGGGTTCCTATCCCAATATTTTGTTATTTTCATAAGGAAAATGTTTTTCTTTACTTCTAGTCTGACCTATGTTTCACTTTATGACCATTGTCCCTTACTCTCCCACTGTGCACTGCAGGGAAGAGCCTGGCTCTGTCTTCTCAAAAACTGCCCTGTAGGTACCAGTATTGGTTAGCAGTTACTGCTGGAAGGTCCCCTGAAGCCATCTCTCTTCCAGGCTGAACTAGCTCAGCACCCTCAGCCTCTCCTCACAGAACAAGTGCTCCAGCCCTGACCATCGTGGTAGCCCTGTGCTGAACTCACTTTCTTGTATTGGGAAGCTCAAAACTGGATACAGTATTCCAGCTGTAGACTAAAAAGTGCTGAGTAAAAGGGTTAATCTCTTGATCACTGCGCTTCTAGTGATTTGGCCCAGCATGCTGTAAGCCTTCACCACCAGCATGGCCTACTGCAGGCTCATGTTTTAGCTGACTCCAGGCAGGATCCCCTTGTCCTTTCCTGCAGAACTGCCCCCTGACAGTCAGTCCCCACCTTCAGTCATGCATCAGCTCATCTAGGTCACTCTACATTCATTCTACTCAGCAGCGTTCAGCTAGTCACTTTTCTCTTCTGTATTTCAAATAACTCCTAGTATCCTGCTGAGTTTTGAGCATCTAGCAAGTAATTGTCTGAAGCATATGTACTATAACCACTAGGTCTAACTCCCGAGTAGTAACGGTCAGATCAAAGCCCATTATTTCACCTGTGAAGTTAAGACTGTTTTAGCCCATGGAAATGGACCTATGTTTATGTACACCTCAACTTCACCTGCTATTTTAATGTCTGGTTACTGAATTTTGTAACAAGTCACACAAGAAATAAATCAGAAAGCATTTGCAAAGTGTGTACTGACTTCTTTTAGAGATAAAGAAGTTAAACCTCTTTATAAAGCTTTTTGATATTCTGTAGTAACCATAGCCCCCCACTCTGAATGCATTTTCAAATAAGACACATTGCTTTTTATAATGATTGGTTTTATAACGATGCTGCTGAACCCATCTCATGTTACCTCTGTAACGTGTCTGCTCACCTCTTACTTTCTACTTCAGTTGTCACACACATATATTGCTAACACAGATGGCCTAGTGCCTCTCCACATTATGGTATTTAAGTATTTGTGGATTACCAAGATGCCACTTGTCATATATTTGCTTAACACGCAGCATCCTGAAGTGCTGCCAAAATATATACAGACGTTACAAAAAATGAATTCCAGGGAAAACATATTTTAATTAAGGCAATTTTTTATGCTCATGCTCCAAAGAATCAAAAAAGGACAACTGAAAGTTTAAATTAAAACAGAAAAGAGGAGACCAGTCATGCATCATAAAGTCTGAGTACTGTGAAATAGCCAGCAGACTCCATAATTGCTCATCCTGTCACATGGTGTGGTTGTAACTTCTTAAAACTATGACCCACCCCTGTCAGGTAATTACAGCCCAGAGATACTCTTTTGTCTTACATTTATTTTTCAGAAGAAAGGAATGAATGTTATAAAGGAGAAAGAAGCACGTGCTTGTGCATCTCTGTTGATTTTGACAGGGCATTACCTCTTTGTTGCAGCTGAAGATCTAGTACAGAGTCATCTGATTTGGAAGACGATTTTAGTGGCGCCCTGGCACTGTCATTTCAGGGCTTGGTGTTCGTACTGGCAGTGTTACGCTGGTCTCAAGACACTGCGTTTTCTCTAGTCCCCCTCAGGTACACCATTTCCAAATGTACCATCACCAGTGGCTTGACTAGTTTGTGATGATGCTCTTCAGGATAAGCCTAATTACTGAGCTCTGCTACAGTCCCACCTCCCCACCCCTATTTGAATGCATATGCAATATCCAGGCAAATTGTGGTAAATTGGTGCAATTACCCTATGCCTCAAGAAAACACTGTTCTATGGGGAATATCAATTACCAGGTTTCCATGATACCAGAGTTATATCTGCATATATTATTTAAATGCAAACACTTACACATACCTACATACATGCATGCATTTGAACACACTGTATAACTTTCCTTCTTAACTGCTGGTGCTGGAAGGCTAACCACTCCATGCCGGCCATCAAGCTACTACATGGTTATCATGCTAATCAAAGCCTGCTTTGAAATGCTGTTTGGTTTCATTACCATCACAATGGAGCAGCTAAAGGACATCTAAGGCAGGCTGGGGGGGTGAACAGCTATGTTTATTGGAAACAGGAGGGGACATTGTCTAGCAGAAGCTGGTATCAATCTCTGAATGGATTCTGTTCCTTGTTATGAATGTGCAGGCAGCCGGGCAGGGAAGAATGAGCTCTGGGGAGAGATAAGCATCTCCCCGCTCAGCAAGGAAAGGTTTGTTAGCCCCCACACATGCCAGATGCACTCTCGCAATCTATCTGCGACTGATTTTTCCCAGCCTTGTACAGAGAAGTCATAACATTTCAATGTCCAAATCATCCTTTATTGTTTTGAGAAGTTTTGTGCCTTTTTGTATGCACAGATTGTAAGCTCTGTGGGGTAGAGATCTCTGCCAGACGGGACCCTCCATCCACTAGATCAAGAGCCTCTATTATAAAATAAATAATAGTTCCATCTAGCTATGCTTTGTGTAGGCGTGAACATTTTAAACAGTCTTATTGCATGGTGCTCTCTTATTTTTTACGAAAGAAACACACCTTTTCTCTTTAGAACAAACTTGTCTAAGTAGCTTGCTGGATTATTCTGTTTTATGCTGGGGTTACAAAACTAAAATTGAACATAGATTTTGACGAACAAAATCAAGTGGCCACAATTATAGATGTGCAACAGATCATATGTGTGAAGGCTACAAACACTTTTGAAGTTATAAAACTCCTGGTAAGGACAATGTAGGCAATGATCTATGTGACTGATGCAACAAGTAGCCACTCACAAGATTCCCAGGCTCCTGTATTTTGACTTGAAAGCTCCTTATGGAGCTATAGTTGTGCATACTCATAAAGACTGGAGGATGCTTTTCATTATACTTGTACTTGCACTGTAAAGCAGACAAGAATTTCCTGTTATGTCAGTTGGATTGAAAAAGTACTTACAAATGCAAATAAACACTGAAAATGCCATAGCCTCAAAACAGATCCTCTTCCTTGATTTCCTGCTAAAAACGTCAGTGCACTAGCTCATAATGAATCAAATGCATGCTCAAGGCTGTGTATATAAAATAAAAAATGGGCATGTTTTCTTCTGCGGAGTTCTGAACTATTACAAACCTGCTGGGCTGCAGTCACATCAGATCGCATAAGCTAAATGAGTTTTGATTAGGTCAATACTGTTTGGAAAGATATAGCAAGTGCATCGGAAAGGAAATGGTTCATCAGTAGAGAGCAGACTCCCTTTCAGATCAGCCCTAAACCAGTATTTGAAAGGGCACTATGCCACTGCAAGTCTTTATGTTGACAAAGACAGTAGAAATCCACGAGGCTTTTCACAGGAGTGACAGTATTAAAACTGTCATGGCTATATTTTGTCATCTGCCCATCTTAAAGGGATCCCTGAATGTCATTCCTTATTTCAGTCTTTTCTTTTTGTAGTATTACTATACAAACAGCAACCAAATTTCTTTGAGGAGATGACTAGTTTTCCATCATCAGTGTAGTGGCTTTTCTGTAGTTTTTGGTCGGCTGGCTGACCAAAAAACCTCATGACTGTGAGCAAGGTCTACACAGAAGACCTTACTTTGTGTAAGTGCAATGTAACAAGGCAAAAGAGCAAGAGCCTAAAGCATCCGAACATGAGAAGGAAACCACACCTCAAAGCCTTTGTGGCTGTCCTTGCTTTTCCAGGCATTCCTCTTCTTTTTGGTTATCTAGCACTAGCTTCAAATCTTTTCTCTTATATATATCAGAGTGGGCAAGGGAAGCTGATGATAATTCTTATAAAAAAGGTAGTGCCTGTGCATCTTCTTGTCCATATGTAAATGGATTGAAACATTTCAAGCTGAAATGGCTGTCAAAAAAGTGAGAGATTCTCGTTCCTGGTGAGTTCATGACCAGACAGGTATTCACTTTGGTTGAGCTTCTCATTCAGGATATGCTCTGCAATGCCCATCTGTTTTTTTTTTTTTTAATGTGTGAATTAAATGATTGGGGTTCTGCATTTACTGGTCCAATTACTGTACTTGAAAATGCAATATTATTTTTGGAACATAGAATCTACTTTCCTGCAGATAGAGAACTAAAGTTTCTATTAAAACAAGTATAGAAAAGAAGCATAGAAAACCTCTGTTGAGCTCAGTCTCCACTGGGTTTCTGTGTCTAATTCATGAACTTGAACTATTTCGTAGTAAAAATAGGAGGCAGGTCATTCACATATAGCGATTAGCAGTGAAATTAAGTTTGGGATTTAGGAAAACATCTGATATACTGCCTGCCATTTAGGTAACTATCTGCTGTACAGGTATGATTTAATGTTTAATATGAAGCTAGACTGGAGAAACAGAATTAAAAATGGCCACTTCAGCTGGAAGCTCCACAGTAACAATATCACTGAAATTACATTTCAGTTCGTGTAGTTCTGCATCTATTTATAGGGCCCCATCACTCTAATAGCTGAGAAGTCCAATGGACTGGAAACAGGTTGTCATCACTTCCAGTCATCTCTGAATGGTAAACGGTTCAAATTATAAATTCTTTGCCATAAAATTGCCTGCTGCTAATTGCTCTTTTGCATATAATTATCAGTGTGGATTTAATAAGTATGGAAATACCACTACATGCCAAAAAGTAAAAATAAGACTAAAGTACACTTAAAGAATGTCTGGCAGACAAACTCTCTAATTAATCCTGGAAGACCATACTGGCTGACATCTCTCTCAGTGAGCATCTCTGACAAAGAGATGGGGTTTTATAATAACTTCAAATAAAATCAGTAATATATTTGCTTCTATAGCTAGGAAGACTTTGGTCTTAGCCTCCAGGCTATGCATTTGAAAAAAGAACGTTGATACAGGCGAGTACAAGACTGAACATGTGCAGAAAGACATAGAAGAGTAGTAACCCCTAGTAAAGTAGCAATGCAAATTACAGACAGGCAAAATTTAAGAGAGGTTTTGAATTGTCATTAGGCTTTTAGGAGTAGCTCTAACTTTTGCTGTATTTGTATGATCCGTCTCTTAAACAGCTACATGTTTCATGTTGCAGCTAAAACATGAGAGACAGAGATCCAGAAACTGAATTCTCCTCTCAAGGTTTTTCCTGTTGTTTCTGATTAGGTAAAAGACCAAAATGGAAAAGAAATTTTGCAGTGATACTTTCTGCCTAGTCTCAAAAGGCAATGAAAGCTGAAATATCGTTTACATTTCTCACCTGTACTCACAGTCTTTAGATAACCTTGATTAGAATATAATGAGACTCATCAGATGAGTCTATACAGAAGCATAATAAGGGTCTCAAATCTGGATCTCTCGTAGTTAATGGTTAAACTATCAGTATACACAGCGAGAGAAAAATCCTAGCCCGTATAGTCTCCTGAACTATCAGAGAAGATTTATCAGAAGAAAGAACTGGCATTTTCCCCTCCTGATTTTCACTACATTTCTCTAAAGGAAAAACATCTAGGTTTAGCGTTGTTAAGCAGGGTAATGACCTGTTGCACAAGATTAAAGAATAAATTATTACCAAGAGAAAATGAAGTAGAATGCAAATCTGAAAAGTATTTTCTTGAGAGGAAAAAACAGACTTCTTGCTTTAATTTCCTTAGTTGCTGGTTTTAGCTGACATTTAATGATTCTGTGCAAGCCTGAAAGTACCTTTCTAATGTTTGTGAAGAATACTGAAACAAAACTAACCAAGTCTGTCTAAGCAAAAAGCTGATCCTAAAAGCTTGCGTGGGAAGTAGCATTACAAGCTTCCTTTTGCTATTTCTTGCCAAATTCCTCAATGTAAATTTGTTACCCGAAGGGGAACAGCCTAAAGAATTACTGAGATTTTTTGTTCACACAGCTGCTCCAGTCTATACTATATCTTTTCCTCTCTGGGGGTTATAAGAGTGGCAATCACAGTGAGACATCTTGTATGTGATATACCTGCCTACCAGGAACTCTGACACTAAGTTTGCGCTAGCAGAGAGGGCAAATACAGAATTGAATCTCTGTATTCAGTGAACACACGGAGTCATGTGTATTCACTTCCTTTGAATGTTAATCCCTGTCCTAGATGTAAAAGAGGCCATACCCAACCGCAAACACACTGAGCCTTCTACACCTTCATACTTGGTTGTACTGCGTGAATCAGACAGTGACAACACACTTCAGTACCTTTGCATTTGGCAAAATGATTGGCAAAAAGATTTTGTTGATGCAGTTCTTCAGGCAGAGGTTTGCTTGCCACCATTAGAGAAGAATGTCTCCATCTGAGAGCTGTTGTTGAAGCTCATGTATGAAATTGAAGTGAGACTTCCATATTACTCCCTTTTGCAGGCTTATTATGAATTCCTCTAAAACATCATTACAGTAGCTCTGAAATGAAGAAACCACCACCACCAGGGTGGGTTCAATGCCTATTTTCCCTGAAAGATTTCTACATTCCAGTTGTGACTGATTTTATGATAAGATAACTCTCTGGAGGGCATAGCTCTATTTTTCGGATGACTTTTTTCTTCCTGAACTAGAACAGGAAAAGAATAAACCCTGACTGACTGGATTGTCTTAACAGTGTATTTCTTCAGGACTTCTGCATCAGAGCAAATTAGATTACTCTGCACTGATGTGATGTATAATTTCCATATCTTCTGTGCCATCAGTTCCTTGGGTTTCGTTGGAAGGGATAAGAATAGAGCTGCAGCAGCTGAGTGAAACTGTTTTTATTATTGGAATCACAAGATTTTTATGGGCAAGAGAAAAACTACCACACCTGGTGCATAGTGTGATTCAACTTTATGTACTGGGAACCTTAACTCTGTCAGTATCAATTGGACTTGAAATATATCCATTGCTATGAATCTTTATTTGTTTGTAGCCTTACTAGCAAAATGAAACCATATCCTGCTTGTAATTCAGTGCACAACAATTTTATTATTTCTTTTAACTCTCCCCCATGTTTAAATCAGTGCTTACTAAACCTCTTTTCAGCATTTCCTTTCTAAATGAGTCTTGGTGGACCAGGTGAACACAGCTAACGTAAAGACTGGATCAGCTGCTTGAAAATATTCACTGATGGCATGTAATGAAAAAGTAACGGCAGCTGAAACAACAGCTGCCTATAACAATCTGATTTCAGCTATATGAACTTGCTGATCATCACTGAAAAATGGAAGATGAACTGTAATGGAATATCACTCACATTGCATCATCTATCATTGTATTATAGGTTATGATTGCTGCATTTTTCTGCCTCTACTGTAAACGGTGACTTTGGAAGAAAGAGAGACTGATTGCCTCCATTAGTTCTTGCTATCATTCAGTATTCAGGGCAACATTCATTTCTTTTGCAATTTGTTTACATTCCCTAATCACTGGAAATACTCTGATAACTAATATACAATTTGACGTCCTTTCTCCGGCCCAACTAGAGAATAGTTTTCTGCTGATCCCCTATTTGGCTCCCACTCCTAGAATTGTAGTCTTGTTATTCTTTAGGCATTTATACGAAACATAACTTGAGATGGCTGTTAAGATGACATGTGAATTGACATAATTCTAAAAAATCATTTTAAACCTCTTACATTAGATTTTCTTGAGAATGCTGGTAAGCAAAACGCATATTCATGAGATTGCAAATTTGGTGGATTTCAGTTAGAAGTAACTGTGAATGTACACCAAGACTGAGGGGCCTAACAACATATAAAATGGAATTAGAAGGTTCCATTTTGAATCATCATCTGATCATGTTTACATAGAAATTTTACTCCTTGATGGAAAAAAGGACAAAAAGCTGAAGCTTACCTGACTCTATATACAACCAATTGTAAGTGCCAAAGAGGATGTAGTAGCTTAGGTAAACGATCTTGAGACGTCAAAACCAAAAGTATCACTAAGGAAGCAACACTTAGGGATTGCCTTGTTCGTATTAGTTTGTAGAAAATGGTCATGTATATTCAGCCAATATTCCTTTATCTTTTTGTCAATGGCTCTGATTAGTCAGCTTTTTCCTATTTTAAAATTTCCAAGCCATGCAGATATATTTCTAATGGCTAATCTGCTAAAGTAAAAACTATGAATGTAGATAATTCTACAGTTTATTACTTCTGAATGTCACTGAGTTTATCTACATAAATTATTCTGGAATATGACCTGCACAAAGTTAAAGAACTGTAGATCTCATCAAATGTCTCTCTGTAGGAATATTATTCTACATTAAGAATATCTGTATTAAAAGCTTCTGCAAATATTCTAGAAAAGATATGCTGGGTACATGCTGGTTTACACATGCCATGTATAAACCTTATTTTTCAAAAGTAGCCACTGTTCTCACTTTCTTATTGCTCTTATGATACATTTCACAAACTTGAAGAATGCTGAATCGATACTTGACACAAAGACTAGGTAACAACATCATTAAAAGGGGGGAGTAAAGTGGTTAAAACAGATGCCCATGAAAGAATGAATTGCCATGCCATGGCCTTTTTGGGGTACCTAAGTGCCTTTTGGGTGAATACAAGATTACTCATACAGTTGTATTAGCAATATAGGTATATTATTGTAGGGGAATCTAGGAATAATTATGCTTTTTCTTTTTTTCCCGCAATAAAGCTTAAAGACTCAGAATTTTCACTGACTCTAGGAAATTTTATTTTATGATGAGAATCCACAGTAAATCTTGAAATGAAGAGAAAGATTTTTTAATTCTACAGCCCTAGCTACACAAATAAACAAAAAATGTCATTTGATAGCAAATGTGACCCCAAGAGTTGGTTTGTTTTCAACATAGTTGAAGCTTTGAGCAGCAGGTCCAAAAGATACCCCAAGGTTGAAACTACAGAGCAATTTTGCGCAAGACTTTTTACTTAGTGGGAAATATAGGCATAATTGCAACATGTAGCTCTTGTCGCTTCTAACACTGGACCATACACAACCCAATATTTTATCTTGAAAGAGTGTCATTTTCTATCCTCCCACAAATTAGAATGTGATTCAGCATAATATTTGCTCCTTTGGTCAGCGTCTAGCAATTGATGTGAAAATGGATTTTCATTCCAGTTCAGCTTCCAGTCATTCAAAGGAGCAAATTTGCTCCGAACTATCTACTTGGACATCCAGGAGGTTGCTAATAAAACAGAATCAAACTGATGTCGCATTCAATCAGTCCTCACACTTCTGGAAATGTATTCCTTATCTTTGGCTCAACTTGGTTTTGCAAACATGTCTCAGGTCTTATACAGTGAACATTGAAACAAATTTTCTCCCTGCTTGATATCCCTGCATTACACAATGTCTTGTTCCAGCAAAGTACATAAACTTATGCTTAACTTGAGGTCGTAAGAATAACCTAACTGGTTTAAAATTGAGCAATGTGCTTTGCTGTATTTAAGCCAGACTTGAATAAAAGAAGATGGCTCGCAAATCCCAACCACCTTACACAATTCACCATTCTCCCACAAGGATGAAATACCATGGATTACTGCCAATCTACTTGAATTGCCCTGCAGGTACTGCACTACTGCACTACTATATGAGTCATCAGAGAGAAATATAATTTTGAAGTTGGCTTCTTGAAACAAGAACTCTTTGCTTTGCTTTGTGGACAAACAGTTCTGAACAGAAAAAAATGCCTCCTACAGGTATTCCTGCCCTTCTAGTAAAGTCCTGATCTTGAACTTTTACTAAAATTGGGTATTTCCATTGCAATAAAATAGCTATATTTACAAGCTGACCTTGAAATACGTACATACTTTTCCTCCAAGATGGTATCACAGCTTCTCAGCTAGATGTCTGAGACTCTGCACTAAGGGATAATCAAGGTTCTCTTTCAGCCTCAGCTGCTGATGCTGTGTAAATTTAACATATTACAGATCTCATGTTGCTTCTTGGCCTTTGCTGGATTCCCAGGATGACACTGTGAACACCACATAAAAAAGCAGAGGGAAAGAGATACCATAGCAAGGAATGGGAGCAACATGAGAAAAGGCACTGAGAGCAGTGAGCATCTGTGGTTTATTCACAGCAGCAAATGTGGAACCAAAAGCAACCTGTATCTCAAAAAGACAACAGATTTTAGCCACATACAGTGCAAGTGAGGAGAGCAGCTTGCAGTAAGTGGTTCTAGATCTGTGTCTTTGCTTCTTAGCAGGACAGGCTTAGAAGGAGAGCGCAGGGGACATTAATTCACAGAGGTTCTGTCTTCACATCACACTTTCACAACTGTGCAAGTGAGCAGGAATTGCAAAACTGCAGCATCTTTCCCTCCATGTCCGTTGTGGCTGCCGACAGTGCCGTTATTCACATCAGAAAACAAAAAGGACTGCAAAATGCCACTGTATCACCCATTTCACACCGAGAATGCACTGGCATAAATGACAACATCAGGTACAAGACAATGAAGAAACAAGCTTATTTCCTTCTATTGCAAAGAAAGCATCACCTCCAGAAATATTGTAAGAATAGAATTTGAGGACATTCTTACAAATCACTGCAAGACAAAATCATCTTTATCTTGTGATATGCGAGCAGACAATTGTCTCTCTATATCTCATCCTTCCAAATGACATTGCTTTTACAATATATTAGTTTCAGACTCTCTGAAGAACTGGTTGGTAACATAAAAATCTTACAGAAATGTCTAATTTTGGCATTAGTGCGTGACAACAGAACAAAGTCTTGATCTTGTATCATTCTCGCTGAATACAGAGATAAAATTATGCCTGGAAATGGGCACTACCACAGAAGTGATAAAAAAAATAAAATATTAAATAGGTCACCTTGACTGTGACAGGCAGGGGATGCTGTTTCTGACATAAATAACAGAGCTCAACATTTCAATTCATGAAAAGACTGAAAAGTTTTGTAGAACTACTTTTTTTTTTTTTTTTTTTTTTTTTTTTGTAATGACATTCCTCTGTATCAAACTATAGCAGTATGGGTTGACTTTTTGATAGAAGCTATTAAAAAACACATTCTCTCAGCGAGAACTATTGGCATCATTAACTCCCAGAGAGTTAATGAAACAACAGGAGGCATTTCTAACATTGTTTTGAAATTTAAACATCTTCTTTTCGATATATGTCTTTCTAACTGGCATGTAATTATTTCAGAAGTACTATAACTATTTGCAGATGTTTTCTTTAAGTGCCTCTTACTCTTATATAAGATTCTTGGCCACTATTTTTGCTTCTTTTGATACTGTGTTTTGTGCTTGCCATTCTTATACATAAATTCACAAATGAGCTAGCAACACTTGACAATCCTATTCAATTTTATACAAATTCATTACGAATAGAACAGAAATTGTACATCCCTGGAAGGTTTAAAAATTCTAACAGTGGCTCTGACAAGTTCAAACATACATGTTATAGTATTTGTCCTAACGTTACATTATATCCTACTATTATAACGCACGGTTGCTAATCTTAGAGAGATAAGAATAGCCTTTTAAAATGCATTTAAAAAACTTTCACATCTGTGTCTCTGTGTTAACTAATTTGAACACACAAACATGTAGTTACTTAATTATACCAAAAAGCAAAATCATTTTGAAATAAACCAGACCCCAAGGTTCAATAGGTTATGGTCAGAATATTTACATTTTAAAACAACTCTCGTTTCTGTCCAAGTGGCGGCTGACCTCCACAAAGCCCTTCAGTGTGGAGCTGAAGGGACCATTGTCTCTTCTGTGGTACCACAACCTATATGCAGCCTAGTCAGAAAACTTGGAAGACTCTGGCAACTCCATCCCCTGCAGCAGCATTGTCTCCAGGACAAGAAAAGAAACTTGCTCTTGACTCAGATGAGCTAGGCTTAGTTATCCAAGTCTGGGTAGAAACCCTAACAAGGATAAGGATTTATGCAGCTTTCTCACAAGTTAGCAGACTAATATGATCTGGAGGTTAGATCTTAGCAGGCATCCTTTTAAGGTTTAAATTCAAAGCATCCTATGATTAAAGATTTTGAAGGAAGAAGTGGCAGTTTTGTGGGTGGAAATGGCAAAAGTAGGCTCACAGCAATTTTTCAGTCTGTTACAGTGCTGTGTCATTGTTCTCTTCGCAAAAGTAAGTAACAAAAGGAAACTACATAGATGACTTCTAATCAGCACTGGACTCAGTACTGCTCTGACAAGATTGTGTGGATAAGAACCATTTCCCACGCATTATACATACTTCTTCAGTTTGCTAAGAAAATCAAAGAAATTTTGAATTGATTAGGAGCAGAGGTCCTTCGTCTCAGAAGAACATCTAATGAAGAACGGCAAGTGTGTATATTTCTGTTGGGGGGACCTAAACAGAACAGATATTACACATCGGATCTACGAATTGATGTGAACTGTGTATGGAAACTCTTGGAGAAGTTTTATCTACAGAGTGTGTATGGAAATCAGGATATTTTTAGATCTTCTGATGCGAGAATCTGGATGACAGCATATAATGAATTACTACTATTAATCAGAGTTTATTTCTCAAGGAGCAAATTTAAAAGAAAACAATATATAACACATTCAGAGGCTTTCCAGCTCTAGCATATGAATTAAAGACTAACACAGCCTTTTACTGTTAGTGAAACGTCCACAGAGCATGAAAAAGCCCCAAATATGAGTCAGTTTGTGGCAGCCAACAGAGCCACATCCTGACAGGCAGTGGACAACATGCATTCTCTGAGTGATGTTGGCTGGCAACTGACATCATCTGCTCCAAGAGTAGAGTGTCACTGAGTCACTTTACCTTAGACGATCCTCTGGATGAGTCAATTTTGCTCCAAGAAGACAGACTACAAAGGTGCACTGTGTTCCATAGATTTACACATTCCTATTTAGTTTTAGCCTCTATATTCACTTTGGTTCGTGAAAGAATAATTTATATGTTGTCACCTTTAGTGACTGTTACTGATAGCCTCCTACATGAGATAGATGGTACAATCTATTGTCCTGAAATGAAACAGTCTTAAGCAAGAATCAACACAAATTCACCAATGTACTACAATGCTACAGAGCTAAACAGATTATCTCTTGCATCAACTTTGACGAATATTGGCTCATATTGTAATTACCCAATGCATTAACATAGAAATTTTTGTATTATTGATATGGTCAAGGGTCTCTTGACTTGTGGGATCCAGAATAAATAGAATCCAAAGCACAGCTACCTCTGGTTCTAGTAAGGCTGAGTAGTTAAAACACTTAAAAATACTGTGTTTATACTGCTTCTGAAACACAAACAGTATTGTTCAGCATCTGAAGTTCTAATTAAAGAGACACCTGTAAGCTTACCTGAGGCAAGTGTCTCTAAAACAAAAGTTGCTGAGGCTGTTATATAAAGAAAGCTGGGGTGTGCTCACCTGAAGGGAAACTTCATTTGTCCTGAGGGAATTTCAATTTTAGAGCTGTGATAAGGAATGGTCAACTGAAAAGAAAAGCACCCTGGTTTGATTTTCAGAAGAGGTACTAATGAAGAAAAAGATCTTTCATCTGTAAATTGAATTCATTTGACATAAAAATAATAAAACAAGAAAAATCTGGAAAATAGATTTCTGGCTCATATTTCAGACTAGACTTTATCTGAAAGATTCATTTTAATTTTGAGGGGATGCCATATATTTGAAAACTTTTGACCATGAATGTTGCAGGTAGCTGTGTAGCATTTAGTAACCAGAACGTAGATTTCTTTTAAGCATTTTTGTGTTTAGAATCACAGAATCACAGAATCAGTAAGGTTGGAAGGAACCTCTGGAGATCATCTAGTCCAACCCCCCCTGCTCAAGCAGGGTCACCTACAGCATGTTAGACAGGGTTGCATCCAGGTGGGCTTTGAATATCTCCAGAGAAGGAGACTCCACAACCTCTCTGGGCAACCTGTGCCAGTGCTCCGTCACTCTCACAGGGAAGAAATTCCTCCTCATACTCAGGCAGAACTTCCTGTGGTTCAGCTTTGCTTGTAATCAGAAGATTATTATACTTGTTTCTTCGAGATATCAAGTTTCCTGAAACTTAATCTTATGTTGAGGATGCTATTGGAGCTCTGTTCTTTTAGAGAGGCAATTTCAACCCATTTGACAATTGCCTCAGTCCATTACTCAACTGGATGCATATATTATTTTCAGTACCAAATCTTTCCAAATCTTTTCCAGATCCTTCTCTTTACAAAGCCCATGGAACGATCATACACAGAAACAGTTTCCTTTGCTTTACAAAAGGGTTTATCTGGGTTAGAAAGGAAAGGTCGGTTAATTTACAGTTGTATGTATTACTTCTCTGTAAATGTGTAGAAATTACTCATAAATGAGATAGGTGGTATGTGCTATTGTCCTGAAATGAAGCAGTCTTAAGTAAGAATCAACACAGTAACACCAATGCTTTAAAGCATACTTGGAAAGATGTTTTGGGATTCTCACTTAACTTTCACACAAATATATTTTCAGCTTTAAGTAAAAACCTAAGTATTTTGGCTTATAGGTTCAAACACCGCTGATGAATCATTTTGTTCCAAATGTGGCCTAGTTTGAAAATTGTTATTATTCGCTATGGAATACCACCTAACTTTAAAAATAAGGAAAATGGAAAATAGGAGAAATAAAAAACTCTACACAGATCAAGATTTCAAAGTCAAGAAACTCAAATGTCTTCGTTCTATAGCTAACCCAACTCCATCTTGTGGTTGATAATATTTTATATAATGTAATATAACATTATAAATGTGGGTCAGCTACTGAATGGAGTGGGGGCTCTGGTGACAAGGGATACAGAGAAGGCAGAATTACTGAATGCCTTCTGTGCTTCAGTCTTCACTGCTAAGGGCAGCCCACAGGATCCTGCAGCCTGGGCATGAGGGAGAAAGTCCAGAGAAGGGAAGACTTTCCTTTGGTTGAGGAGGACAGGATTAAAGACCTTCTGGGCAGGCTAGACTTCCACAAATCTATGGGCCTGGATGGGATGCACCCATGAGTACTGAGGGAGCTGGCGGATGTTGCTGCCAGGCCGCCCTCCATCATCTTTGAAAGGTCCTGGAGAACTGGAGAGGTGACTGAGGTCTGGAAGAAAGCCAGCGTCACTCCAGTCTTCAAGAAGGGCAAGAAGGAGGACCCAGGCAACTATAGGCCGGTCAGCCTCACCTCCATCCCTGGAAAGGTGATGGAACAGCTCGTTCTGAGTGTCATCTCCAGGCATATGGAGGAAAAGAAGGTGATCAGGAGTAGCCAGCATGGATTCACCAAGGGGAAATCATGCTTAACCAATCTGATAGCCTTCTAGGATGGAATGACCAGCTGGGTAGATGAGGGGAGAGCAGTGGACATTGTGTACCTTGACTTCAGCAAGGCTTTTGATACTGTCCTCCATAATACCCTCCTAGAGAAGCTCAGGAAGTATGGGTTAGACGAGTGGACAGTGAGATAGATTGAGAACTGGCTGAAAGGCAGAGCTCAGAGGGTTGTCACTAGTGGTGCAGAGTCTAGTTGGAGGCCTGTGGCTAGTGGTGTCCCCCAGGGTTCGGTAGTGGGTCCCATCCTGTTCAACTTCTTCATCAATGACCTGGATGAGGGGACAGAGTGCCTCCTCAGCAAGTTTGCCAATGATGCCAAGCTGGGAGGAGTGGCTGACACACCTGAGGGCTGTGCTGCCATTCAGAGAGACCTGGACAGGCTGGAGAGCTGCACGGAGAGGAACCTCCTGAGGTTCAACAAGGCCAAGTGCAGAGTCCTGCACCTAGGGAGAAATAACCCTAGGCACCAGGACAAGCTGGGGACTGACCTTGTGGAGAGCAGCTCTGCAGAGAAGGTCCTGGGAGTGCTGGTGGATGACAAGTTGACCAGGAGCCAGCAAAGTGCCCTTGTGGCCAGGAAGGCCAATGGTCTGCTGGGATGCCTTAGGAAGAGTGTTGCCAGCAGCTCAAGGGAGGTGATCCTGCCCCTCTACTCAGCCCTGGGGAGGCCTCATCTCGAGTGCTGTGTCCAGTTCTGGGCTCTCCAGGACAAGAGAGACATGGAGCTACTGGAGAGAGTCCAGCGTAGGGCTACGAAGATGATCAGAGGACTGGAGCATCTGCCCTACGAGGAAACGCTGCGAGAGGTGGACCTCTTCAGCTTGGGGAAAGGAAGCCTGAGGGGGGATCTTATCAATGTGTATAAGTACCTGAAGGGAGGGTGTCAAGGGGACGGGAACAAACTCTTTTCAGTTGTCCCACGTGACAGGACAAGAGGCAAAGGGCAGAAATTGAAGCACAGGAAGTTCTACCTGAAAATTAGGAGGAATTTCTTGCCTGTGAGAGTGAGGGAGCACTGGACCAGGTCGCCCAGAGAGGTTGTGGAGTCTCCTTCTCTGGAGATATTCAAAGCCCACCTGGATGCATCCCTGTCTAACATGCTCTAGGTGACCCTGCTGAGCAGGCGGGGTTGGACTAGATGATCTCCAGAGGTCCCTTCCAACCTTACTGATTCTATGGTTCTGTGATTCCATGATTAACTTTAATGCCTTAAAACATACATTTACCCATACAGCTGTTGTATTGTAGGTTATTTTGCTCTCTCACTTTATTTGCTCTAATTTAAAGATGCCATACTATTCATTTTTATGTTTTTTCATATTTAAATCTAGATCATTTCTTTGACACCATCTGCAGTTTGTTACTATAATTAGCTAAGAGCTTTTAAAGACCTGCTTTCCAAGTATCTTTTTCAAGACTCAAATTCAGAGCTACAAAGTCAGTCACCTATGTAAGAGATAAACCAAGCTGATAAGGATCTTTGGCTCTAAATATCTGTTTACAGCAGTGAGCTGCATTTGAACAGCAGTTTTCCTTTTATTTTCCCCAAACCAGCTGTAAAAACTGATAATCAGCTTTAAAATTTGTCATCCGAAAGGATTCCCTTTAAGCCTGGTAAATCTGTGTGGTATAGCTCTTTACATTGCAATATATGAACATGCAGCGCATTTCTGGCTTCCTCTCCTGATCAGGCGAGCAGGTGGGCTCAGAACTCCCCCGTGAAGTGACAGGGTAAACTGACAAGGGTTCAAATGCTACTGCTGTGAATGCATCTCTAAAATGACTCTGTTCTTCTCTCATCTCATTCTCATCTCAATTCTTCTCTCATCTTCAGCAGTTGGGGAATATATTTGCAAGATAAATCCTTTCAGGTTCCAGCATTTAATTAAGCTTTCAGCTATCTTTGTGAATGAACGAAGAGCCTTTAATATGTGTGTCTACAGGGAACAGATCAGGAGTACCACTCCATCTGTGAAGTTTGCTATCAGCTGGAAAAAATCTCTTCTCAATTAGCCTCTGTCTGTATCTAACTTCCTCTGGAACACTGCATCTACTATAGTTGACTCCCAACTATAATAAATGTACTTGAAGAAAAAATACTTTGGTTGTCTCTATGACAGCCTATGTTTCTGTTAGTAATATGAAACCAGGTTTAAATAGTGGCAGGCTAAGCTGTCAGTTGCTGAGTTATAAAAAAACAGCATGGGAAGGATGTTAAAGATGCTAAAACCATTTAAAAAGTGTTCAAGATTGTATAGCATCTTGGATGCGCTAGAGACCATTGGTTATATTTACATCTTGCACACAGAGGAAAAGACAGAAGTTCCTGCTTTTAATATCATCTAATTATATATATTATATATTCCAGTCTAAGATTTCCTTTGAGTAGAGGGAAGACATGACCATCATACCGTGTATTAACTTCTATCTTTCTTCTGTCCTGGAAAAACCTTTAAGAGAAAGAGAGATGGGTATGACAACCTGAAACTCCAACATGAGCAATCATAAAAAAGGTGATAAAGGGAAACAAACAGGTCAGCATGTGTGGCTTCCAAAATACTTGCTTCTACGTTCTGAGTGGTGACAGATGGCATAAGAGATGTACATACTTTCTATCCATGGACTGGGTAAAGAGGACATGCTCTTCTTCAGCTGCCACAAAAGGCTGCCTGTAAGCTTCATCTAACACATGCTTACTCTAAAGAAATGTTCTTTTTGGTTCAAAACTTTTTTAATATAAAAAAGGCTCAAAAGGCCTTTAAGAGTTTTTCTATATATTCATGTAACTGAGAGGATTAAACTATATATATATATATATATACACATATACATATATATACATATATATATATTTAATGTACCTCAGGTGGATTGTACCCTGGTAGACTGTTTTGACAGCCTGTGAAAATATTTCCCCCAGTTCTACTACTTCATATCCAGGCTTACACAGATCGCCTGGAAAGTAATGAGACTGACATGAACAATGATGAGACAGACAAAAGCAACGAACAAAGGCTGTTTATTTTACATGGCTATTGGTATCACAACTTCTGCTTTCCTCCAACATGCAGGAGGACTGTCATAAAACATGCTAGTCACATACAACAGGCATACACCACAATAACTCAAGCATTGCGCCTTCACCACCCAGCCTGAGCCAAAGCAGACAGCTGAGGGGAAGCATCTGCACCTGCTTCCGGATAGACTTCCTTTTCCTGGATAACTGTCAATTGGATGTTGCTGCCAGGCTCTTCTCATTGATGAGCTGGGTTTTAAAGTCATGTGAATAGAAATAAAGGAAAAAAAATCAAGAGAAATTCTCCAAATTTGTCTGATGGCTTCCAAAACCTCTGACAGCACTCAGATTATTTTTGAGTTGCTTGCTGCAACCGTAACAGAGAGAAACATACCTTTCTCTACATAAGAAAATTATATTTTTGATATAAGCACTTCTGCCTTCCAACTGATGTTTTCAGCTACTATGGGAGACTTTGCACAATTACAAGAGAGCTTGAAAGGGAAGGGGCTCCATAAATACCAGGACAGGCAGGCCATGGGTCTCTAACGGCCATGGAGCAAAGGCATGACACACTATGTCTCAGGCAGAGCGCTGCAGCATGCTCGCAGCGCTGCCAAACACTTTAGATATGGACGTTTACTTAGGCCAAACGCGTTGCAAGGGAGCTCCATTGACGACTTCCATTCAGCTATAGAGCTGAAGGGGTCCTGCGCCACCGCCCTCTCTGTGGAATCGGGCCCAACCGCCCCTCACGGCTCCTCCCTCCCCCCGGCTTGCATCAAAACGACGCTCCACATCCCAGCAGGCAACGCGCGACCAGGGGACTCCGATCACCCCAACTACAAATCCCGATATGCACCGCCACCGGGCTCGGCCGGGAAAGCGGCGCAGCGCATGCCGGGACTCGTAGTCCTCGGTAGCCTCCCCGCTCTCCTCCTCCGCCTCCCCCTCCTCCCGCCACTCTCCAACGGCTCCCTGAACTTCCCGTGCACGCTCTGAGCCACGTACGCTCTGGCGTCACACGACGAGAGCCGCGCCCGGCGAGCCAATCAGGAACGCCGGTAGCGCGGCGGGCGCCAAGGCCCCCCCCCCGACCTTTGACCCGGCGCCGAGCGCGAGCCGCCGCCGCGGGTGCTCGCTCCGCCCCGCCCCTCCTCCCCCCCGCCGCGCCGTGTCAGCAGCAGCCGCAGCAGCCGCCGGCGGCGCGCGCCCGCCCGCCCCCCTCTCCATCCCCCGCCTGGCCCCGCGCCGCCCCCACCGGCCGCCCAGCCCGCGCCGCCGAGCGCCGTCCCCAGCCAAGCGGGCGAGGTGGAGCCGGCGAGGCCGAGAAGACGCCGCCTCCTGCGCCTCCGCCTCCTCTCCCCTCCCCCCCGCGGCCCGGTCCGTCAACATGGCGAGCGCCTCGTACCACATCTCCAACCTGCTGGAGAAGATGACGTCCAGCGACAAGGACTTCAGGTGCGGCCGCCCTGGGCCCCGCCGCCCGCCCCCCTCCCCGCCCGCCGCCGCCGCCTCCCGCGCCCTCCCGGGCCTGGCGCCGCCGCCGTCAGGGCGGCGGCAGGTGCTGGCGGCGCTCCGCGGCTGGGCGCCGCTTTCGGCCTCCTCCTGCCCGCGAAGCGGGGACGCGGCGCCCCGAGCGCCTCGGCCTCCGCTGGCCTGCGCCGTGCGGGGCGAGGGGGTCACGCTTGGCCTTGGGTCGCCGTCCGTGCGCCTGCCCGCGGCCCCGAGCCGCCCGGGGCGCCGCCCCGGGGCGAGGTGACCTCCGGGGGCCCCGTCCCGCCTCAGAAAACGGTGGTGCGGGTGTAGCGGGGAGGGCCGCCCGGCGCGGCGGGCCGCCGCGTCCCGGGCTCGCACGCATCCTGGATGCTGCGTCCTGCGGGCGGAGGGGGTTTGTGCTCTGGGGCTCTCGGAGTCTGGTGCGGTCTCTAGCAGCCTGTGCGACTTGATTTAATATAACCACGTTTCTGTCTCCCCACTTCTCTTTCTTTCCCTCTCCCCCCCCCCCCTTAAGTTTAGGGTCTGTCACAGGAACACTACTTTTCCTTGGATCATTTGTTTATTTTGCAGTAAATTAATAGCAGGTAAAGTGCAAACATTGAGCATTAGAAAAATGAAAATGGCATAGCAATCTTCTAGTGAAAGCTAAGATTATATGCTTCTATAGTTCTAGGAAAAAGCTTCTCAGTGCATTAGGTTAAAAATAATAAAATTACTTTGCATTCCTGGCGCATCCAGAAATTCTTATTTGTAGGTCTTACCTGTCAAAGTAGGTACATCAGCACTAACAAGGGAAAAAGCATAAAATGCTCTTGCGTTTTGTTGCTTTGTTGCAGCACTACAATGCTTCGTTTGTAATTGAAGACCACGTTTACATCGGAAAAACTCTTTTTAATATATTAAAATCTAAAGAATAGAAATAATTATTCAAATCAGTCAACAAATACCTTGTTTGCTTTTGACAAAGCTGTTGTAGCACTGGACACAGGTGTGAACTTCATGACTTTTTTACCTCAGTCTCTTTCAGAATGTAATAGCCTGATGTTCCCTCCAGATTTTTGACTAGGAACTTTAGAAAAAAGACTGATTTTAAGTTGTATTAGAAATGAATTCAAACTTTTTATTGGGAAAGTCATTGAACTCTTTTAAAAAAAAAAGTTTCAACAGTTTGTGTGGTTAAGTGAGGTTTGCAATTTGTCTTTATGGGGAGGATACTTACGAAAAGCTCTAATTCTGATTTTAATGAATTTAAAACTCTATGTAAAAGAGAGAGATCATACGAGAGAGATCATACCTGCCAAATGAAGCTGATGCAGCAAGCACGTTTTTTCCTTCAGCTGTACATAGTTAAAACTTATTTTGTAATTGCTTTAGGAAATTGCTTTAGGAAGCACTTTAGAAATTACTTCTTTTAGGAGCTTTGAAATTCTCAAATATTTTAAAGTCTTTTCAGTGTAGATTAAGAAGTGAATTTACAAATCATAAGAATATGGGTGATGATAGGCCTCTCTAAACTGATTATTACACAGTAATGTTTTTTGTGAAAGCTTTACATGTATCATGTTCTGGCATAATGAATAAAATAGTTCTTCTCAGTGAAGAAGTATTAGTAACAGTAACAGTAAGTGCTTTTTTTCATAGACCACATATATCTGAAGAGAGATAGCTTAGTGAACTTCCTGATACTAGGGAGCTAACTACAAGTCACATCTTAAGCATTTTACAGTAAAACTTATCTTCCATTTTTGTGGATAAGCTAAATTGTCTGATGCTATTGTTTGTGGTGGTTATAGCCTGGAAGCTCAGCCCTCAATTCTAAAATGAGCAGTAATGTTAAGGTGGCAATTTAGTTTGTGGTTGTGGGGGAAGTAGAGTTTTTTGGTGTGTGGGGGTGTGTGTTTGTTCTTTTTTGTCATGTGGCTTCAGTGCCAGGTTGCAGTCTATACTGAGGCTATACTCCTTGCTGGAGAAAGAGGATGACTACTCTGAGTGTAAAGTATTAAAAGCTACTGACATGCACCACCCATACGCTGATGCTTTGTAACATATAAGGATCAGCGTGTTTGAGGTGGAAGCAGTTGTAACTACCAACCACATCTAGACTAGTCAAAACCATGGTTCTAATTTCCTGCTTTTTTTCTTTTTTTTTCTTAATGGAGCAGTCTGCCAGGAGGAGGCAGTTGTAGTTGAATGCATAAGCTGCTGATGGGCTGAGAATCAATGTCTGCTTGGTTTAGAGAATTGCTGCAAATAGGTGATCAGTGGACTGCTAAGTCTAGGAAATGGGAGCTGTTGACTGAGAAAGCGAGCAGAGGATATTAAGCAGATTTAAGAAAAGAAGGTAAAGATAGCTGTAACGAGACAATTTTTAGATGTTCTAATACTGCATGACTTTGTGCAAGTCCTTATGCCCATCCTATTTGTCCATTACCTTTACTTATTAAGTAGCAGTTTTCCTTGCTCTGTTTAAAGCTGATGCTGTTCACATTCATCATCTGTCTATGCATACATCTGTTTCCTGTCAGATAACAGACCTGCTTCAGTTGGGTTGTTGGAGTGAATAAAAATGAGTGAGGCCTTAACTTACCTTAGTTAGAAATACCTTGAGTTTATTAGACTGGAATTACAGGTATTAAAAGGTAGCCCAAGTTGGGGTCCATTGTGTGAGGGTAGGCAGAGGCGTAGCTTTTGTTTTCAGTAAAGAGCATCTAGTGTGTCAGGCTGTAGAGAGAACCTTCCAAGTATGACCTGAACTTAAGTGATGTCTGCTTGAGGCTGATGTGTCTGAAGTCCAAATGTCAGCCGTAACTGTTTAATTAGAGAGCATTTCTGTGCCCGAATGGGAGTTGGGATTAGCAGTGAAGCCCATGGGACTTCTCATTGAGTAATAAATCTGTATTACTTTTTCTGAGAAGAAAGGGCATTCAGGAAAAAAAAACAACAGAATGGAACAGATTGGGAAGAAAAAGAAATGAAAAATATAAAAATAATGTTTTTGGAAAGTCATTTCTCACTGTTTTTTGGATTTGGATTGATGAATGTGACAGTGGCATTAAATGTTAAATTGATTGATAGGAAAGCTGATTTTATTCTCTTGATCCTGCAAGAGTTAATCTTGGTCTTTAATATGGCACACCTGGACTGAGAGCTGGATAAGCATGATTAATGTTTGTCTGGACTATAAACAAACTGGTTTGCACAGGGGAAGAAAATGTGAAAAAGGCATCAATATAGCTTCATTTTTCCCTTTATTATTGTTTGGCTTGTAGGTTTTGTGGGAGAAAGTTTGAAAAAACAAATACTTGCTTAGAAGTTGCTTTTATATAAACTTAGAGGAAGGCTTCTGCTGGTTTTAGGTTTGTTTGCCCCCTCCTCTTCACCCTCACAAAAACCTACCCAGAAATCTGCTTCCTACAAAATCAGCGTGGCTAATGAAAGGACTGCTCCGAGTCTGGGAAGGTGTCAGTTTTACTTTGTGGAAATAATTTAGACCTTGGCTCTAACATAATGAGACAGTGGAAATGAAATATGTAGTTCTTCTCCTCATGGAAAGACAATGGCCTAAATAGAATTATCAAATGCATTCTTTTCTCCCTGTTTATTGTGAAATTAAAATCACAAAGCAAGTAACAGTAATCTGACATTAAATGTGATTTATTTGATCACAAATGTTGGAAACCAGGAATCTGGAATTGTAGAGCACCATGAATAATCCATATCCTTTTAATAATTGTTATCTGACTCTCTTTTGTCAGATTTATGGCTACTAATGACTTGATGACTGAACTACAGAAAGATTCTATCAAGTTGGATGACGACAGTGAAAGAAAGGTGGTGAAGATGATTCTGAAGTTACTGGAAGATAAAAATGGTGAGGTGCAAAACTTAGCTGTCAAATGGTACGTGTTCTTTTTCCATGTTATAAACAGTTTTCTAATGATTGACAACATAAAGCATTCTTGAAAAATGTGAAGGACCCATGGCTATGCAAAATACATATGCCATTGATGTCTGCAAAGGGACCTTAATATGGATTACTTGCCTTAGTTCTGGTCTCTTATGTAACTTTTGTTTATGTTGTGGATGAACGTTAGTACATGCAGTATTTCCTGAAGCTGTATGAAGAACATGCTTGTTCCCTGGTGATAACTCTAAAATATTAAATAGATTTTAAAAGATTACAGTTTAGTGATAGTTGCCACACTGATGTCTGACCACAAGAAGGTAGATGAAATGTAGGTGAGGAATTCTAGTACTGGACTAGTTTTTAAACAGAAATAAAAACTTGAAAAGGTAAATGTACATTATTGTTATGAAATATGGAACTTCTCTCTTCATCAAAGTAGTATTTTGAGATTTTACATGCTTTACATGAACCATAAATGTTTTATGCAATTCGGATGCAGTTATTTACCTTTCAGAGTTTTCTGTTGCTTCAGTCCTATCTCTCTTCTTTATTAAACTTTACACATTTTGTGGCTTTCTTAGGTGTATCCTATCCCTTTGGAGAGGGGATACATTTATTTTGATTCACCTTTTAGTATATAGCTTTTGTACTTCACCCTTCTGACTTTTTTGTGCCCTCTGAGGAGAGCCTCTTTGTTAAGGAGCTCCAAGAACTCACAAGAAATGTTTGTTGTTCTTCAGCTCAGCTTTTTTAACATGCTATCTGTCTGACTCTTATCTTGTATCCCCTGAGGCATGGATTGAAGTAAACTTGCCACAGAAGAGCTTGGGACAGCTTTAAGGAGGGATTTCGTATTGTGACTAGTTTGTTTCAGCTTGTTATTCCTTAGGGTTTGGTGTATCAAATCAAAAAAGCACTGAACTAAAGCCTGCGTGTACATCTGCTTATGTACAGAAGCTGAAGCAATCAGTACTTACCAGAACTATTTTAAGTGAGGGTAACTAAAACCTAGTACAGAGAAGCTAGTATTGGGAATAGGACATTTGCAGCCAAAGTTAATGTTCAGTGGCAGTATAGTAATATAATTATCAGTACTTTTTCACTACTCTTACCAGATTTGCAATGGTGTTAAAATGTGTTTGAGGTTTTGGGGTTTTATTTTTTCTATTTTTTAACAAGCGTTACAAAGTACCATCTTTCTTTTACATTCAAGCTTTAGAAATGGCAGTGCTGTTTGTGGTACAGATCAAGCTCTATGCCTTTGAAAAATATCGCTACCGCTCAATCAGATGAGACGTGCATAAAAAGCATTAAGTTGATACTTATGAAACTTGGGTCAGGCCTAGAATTATCTTTCTGTGAAAAAATATTTTGTGGAAAAATTATGTTGCAACATATGTGCAATACTCATTTTTAATATAGCCTGAAGCTTAGATTAAGGAGCATCCCAAAATGCATATAGACGCAGTGTGTACATAAAAATCTTTAATATTTTATGGTAGTAATACCGATCACTGCTTGAACAGGTGAGAATCTCTTGGGGAAGGATCACTCTTTCAAGATTTGATTTTTGAGTTAACTGAACAGAGTGGATGATTTGTACTTCAAATTTAAAATAGCTCAGAGCAGTCTAAAGACAATGTTGAATCTGGGGCAAGTGTAACAAGTAAGTAATGTCTCTAGTTTTGTCTTACCCTCTACTTAGTTTCACATTTTTGGTAGGAAGTGATCCGCTTGTTAGAATGCGGAGGATCTTGTTTCTTGCTCTCTCTTTGAAGAGATTCACCAGTGATATATTTTTTTTTTCTTGAATCTCTCAGTTGTATCATTCAACTTCTGAATTGGATAAAATGTTCTTTCTTGGTTAGCAGAAGTCAACTTGGGGTTTATGGATATTCTGGCAGCTCGTTGCAAGATGGTTGTGCTATTCTGTTCTGAATAAAAGTGAAAATTAATGAACTGCTTTGTTAGGGTTGGAATAAAAGCGTACTGGGTCTGAGCTTTGACCCTGAAGAAGAGAAAGGAGTATATTCATCCAACTTCTGTTGTTGCAGACAATAAGTGCAAAATAGCTCAGTGACTGCAGTCTACCTTGTTTTTCTTAAAGAGTGTGTAAAATTTTAAATGTGTTCTTGTTGTTTGGAGGAGTTTTTTTTTTTTGCCCTACCTGACAGTCATAGCCTGTTTTACTCAACCAATTCAGAAAATGCTATCAGACATTCTCTCAGCGCTTGTAGTTTAAGACTATTCATCTAGTCTGTCACGATATCCTGTGTTCCTTATGTTAGTAGTTATGCTGCCTGTTGCTCTATCCAGGACTGCATGCATCTGGATTAGACAAGCAGAATGGTTTGTCAAAACATACCTGTTGAATGGATTGTTCTTCACTGTTGGTAGTTTTGTGGAGTATTTACTCCATCAATCCAAATTGCTCATTAATAATTTCACATGTTCAGCACTGCAGTTTAAGGATGAACTGCCGGTCATTCTGAACAGTTACCTGTGGTGTGATACTCTGCCATTCAGATCTATGCCTACAGATTTTTATTATTTCACACTGTGAAATACTTGTTAGAAAAATTCTTAATGTGGAGTTGAATTAACTATTTTCATGTTTCCTCCCTTGCAGTTCTGTAGTTTATCTGTATTTATTGGTGTGACTTTGCTGGGCCGTAGTTCAATAAGGAGAACTCTGCTTGTTTTTGTGATGAGTCATTAATGTGAAAGGATGATGGGCATATTGGCAGTTGTGTGACTGATCTGGTTCAGCAGCTTTAAAGTGTTTTGGATGCTGTGGTAACATGCTGATGCACACCCCGCTGTATTGGTGATTTGAATCAAATATATTTTTTCCACTTGTACATTTTTAGCTCTTCTATTGAAGTAGATGTGCTTGCTTGATAGGCTGAAACCAGCATAATTTAATTGGTATATTTAGTTATAAGATGAATTGATGTCCAGGTTTAGTTCAGTTGGTTAGAGCGTGGTGCTGCTAATGCCAAGGTCATGGGTTCAGTCCGCCTGCAGGGCTATGCTGAGGGTTGGACTAGATGATCTCCAGGGGTCCCTTCCAACCCTACCATTCTATGATTCTCTGATCCCCTTGCCAGTAAGGAGAGTATACTGTGTACATCTTTATTTTCGAGTGTATGTAGCTAATTAAAGTGTGTTATAGGTGCTCTATACTTCTACTTCCACAAAAAGTTGAATGTGATTTTGATTTAAGAGGACTGGACACAAATTACTAGTAAATGTAATTGAGTAGTGAAAAGAAAAAGATCAAAGAGCATTTGAAACAATATCTAAAACTGTCTTCAAATATAAGCAATGCATACTTAAGTGCAGATCCTTGATATTCAGAACTGATTTCATTTAAAAAAAAAGGTTTAATTTGTTCATTTCTTTTGATAAGTTCAGTTCACAATCCAAGACTAATAATGAAGTCTCTAAGAGTTATATTTACTGGCTGTAAAATCTGGTAGGCCAAAAAAGCTTGAGGCTGTCTTCCCCTTCCCACAATTGATATATCAACTTTATTGAACTAATAAATTTAATGAATAGGACAGTCATCTGGATTAAGATTTTCTGGAAACTAGTTTCAGGTGTTTGTGTGATTTTTGTCATTTCAGTGTTTTGGTCTTTAAAATCTCAGCAAAATCCTGAATTTCTGCATTTAATTGAGATTAATCTAATTGACCAGCCTAGTTATTTCAGTTACTCATAGGTTTCACATGGAAAAAGAAAATATTTAAATAAAAAAAAATTACTAGTTGTTATAGCTGAGTTTTAAAACAAACAAAATCCTTACTTGCATTTCAGATACTTTTACTTATGGATCAATTTTTTTTTTTTTTAGTGGAGGTCTACTTCTAGTCTGTCAAAGTCATTGCTGTGTGATGGGATGGGTGTCAGCCACAGACATGTTGAATGTGGAGGATGCACATTTTTCTAGGGCTGCACAAGTCATTCCTAATCTCAAAGTTAAAGACTTAATCTGTCTAGCAGTGAAAAGCATGGTGACATTGCAACCTAGAAACTTACTAAACCAGATTGCTTCTGATTAATAGCAACAGAGCTCACTAACTTTCAGTACTGCCACTCTGAAGGCTTGTCCTACTTTTAAAAGGATACTTCAGTTTTGTATGAATGCACTTCCTTAACTGTACACGTGCTTGTTTCTGTTTCCTAGTGCTTCTGTCTATAGTGCTTCTGCTGGAGCGTGCAGCATTATGAATGTGCAGTGGCTTCTGTTGCTTCTGCCCTCACACCTTTCTAGAGCTTGGACTGTTGACTAGAACACTCAAAGAATTTTTTCTCTTTGAATTACAGACTGTTGTTTTACCGTTGAATTATGGCCGTTTCTGTTCTTGCTGACTTTCGCTTCTGTCACTTAGGAAACAAGTTTATTGTACACTAAACAAAATGGTGTAACAGTGCTGTGAATGGCCACTGAATAGCAGCGGTGTGTATTTCAAGAGAAACTAGTGTCAATGAAACACTGAAGGAGGAATGTTTGGCTGTAGTCAGGTTGTGGAGAAACTTGCGAACTTTGAGTAGCAGAAGAAAACATTTTAACTTTTAGGGAAGCAACTGGAGATGACTTGAGGTATTTGAAATACTATCTCATTTGGAGGATAATTGTGGGTAATCATCTTGGGAAATGCTTGTGTAAAAATTTATTATGAATTTAGTTGTGTAGGTAAATACACCTTACTGGTATCAGTGCTTTCCCCCAAAATACTTAAATAAGATTGTAGTATTAATTTAATGTAACAGTACTGAAACAGTAACAAGATCAGGCTTGGACTGTTGTTACGGTCATCTACTGCCTTTGCTTTTGGAGGATTAGTAGCTGTGGGAGACAGCTTGCTTTAGATTCTAGTGCAGTGTCCCTTTCTTAAAGAGCAGTGCCAGTTTTGGACCTGAGGTTTGGCTGTGTTTACTAAAGTGTGCTCTGTTAGAGCCGTTCATTTCTATGCATCTGCATGTGCATATGTACCTGCTGGAACAAGCAAGAAACATTACATCTTTGCTTCTGTGGACTTAAAGGGCTTCTCTTCTGCCTTTCTTCAGAGACTAGTCAGTACCTCAGTTAACAGGTCTTTTTGGATTATCTCTATGTAGTATATTCTAGAAATGTTGTACTGAAGTTTTTTTTTAAATATAATTATTTTTAACAGTTTTGTCAAATACACTGCAAAGTAAGGAGTAAATTGTGGCCTTTTTGAATTGGAGTTCGGGTTATAATGTTGTAATTTGAGGTGTCTGTGGCCTAATTTGGGGAGTTGACCTCCATCTCAGATTAGTTAGAAGTTTTGTGCATTAAAAAACCTGAATTAGTTGCATGTGATATTGCAATACTTGTCTTGGTAAATATGTTCTGCTTCCAATGCTTTGTTTTTCTAAAAGATTCCCAAAGTGCTCTTATTTTAAGCAGAGTTTAGGGCATTTTGGTGGGTGAGGAGAGAAGGAAACCAAGCAGGTCGTGGTTTGTGAAGAAAGGTGTTGAAAGTGTTAGGTGTGGTTGTCTTGGGAATTTCATATTCCTGGATATGTATCTAATTGCTATGCCTCAAGCATAAACACTGTTTTGAGTTCATGAGGGTAAGGCGTTACAGGCTTAGCCATTTAAAGAGAAGTTCACAACTTTGCCTGCTGACAGGCTGTTGGTACTAAAAATCTGAGTCTTATTCTTGTTAATATATTATTGTAAGTTATATTTTGTGGCTGAATTCAAAGGCTTGCTTTAGATGATAGATAAATCTCCTTTGTCTACATCCTTTTCCTGTTTGCACTCTTGCTTGCTTGCTGTCTTTTGTTTCTCCTGAACTTTTCCAGAGGATAATTAGCTTTAACTACTCTTAACTCTTGGACTTGGGGAAGAAAGATAACAGCACTGGGTTGCATATAGCAGGTTTTGTGGTGGCTAGGATGTGTGGGTTTTGTCCCACCATATAAAGCTATATCTGCCGGTTCTCCCAGTGTTGGCCATAGCTCTCAGCCCTTAGAGTCCTGCTTGAATCACTGACCTGCAGTTTTCCGAGTCTAAGCCTAGTTCTCCAAACTAACTCCCTTCAACAACCGTGTATGTCGGTTTGTATGAATGCAGTTCCTTAGCTGTACATGTGCTTGTACATGTACATGGCAAACGGCTTCAGCTGTTGGAACGCTGTCCTTTTTTCAGGAGTGGATGGTAGAAGTGATGGAATGACCTGGGAGGTCTACAGTAGTCCTGTGATATGTATGGTGGAGAGGAACAGCTTTGGAATAACTGAGGACCTCTAAGGCAAGAAACTGACATGGACACATGGATTTGAAGTTACCCTGTAGATGCTTCTACAGACCAGATTATTCCTTTTTTTTTTTTTTTTTCATATACAGCTGAAAGGACAATAGCCCTGTCTAGAAGTAGGAATCACAACTTCAAAGTGAACAAAGTCACTGTGGAATTTGGCTATAGTTCTCATTCAGAAGCTAGTTTATTAAAGTCCTAACTACTAAGTTACCTTTAAAAATTTAGATGATACCAGGCAGGTAAGGCAAGGAATAAAACTAATACAAAGTAACATTTCCCTGTTGACAGCACTTTGGAATTAAGCTGTGCATCCTCAGATTATTACTGCTAAAACAATGCAGCAACTGGGTTTTTTTCTGCAGCAGACCAGCAAGGCAGTAAAACCATGGAGCTGTCTCTGCTGTCATTCTTGGTGAGTACAGTACCACGCTCCTAAGATAATGTTAGTACCTGTATCCTGTATGCCATAGCCTTAAGCCTTTCTTTCTGAATGGTAACCTGTGTGTTCCATTGCAACTGGATGACAGTTTTATTAGCAAGCAGTGAAACAAGGAGTCAGCTGTGTTCATTAGACATAAACTGCAGAGCTGTTTCTAGTAAAATGAGGAAGACCACTTTGCATGTCACCTTGTACATCCTATGCTTCTCCGTCTACATATTGTAAGCAAAGGCCAGAAAGAGACTTTAAACTGTAAAGACTTGAGAATGATTTTTTTTTTGTCTTAAAATACTTGTTGATTTCTCTAACACAATAATGTGCGAATGCAAAGATCTAAATAAATAGTGTTAAGCTGAAAGTAAATTTTTGCCCAGGTAGTATAACTCGACTTTGGATTTTGGACTATCTACTTTTAGAATAGTAGTCTTTGTGGACTTTTAGAATAGTCTTTGTGGACAACTTAGTATCTTACTATGTCAGACAGAATTCCTGCTTACCTATAGATTTTCCTTGTTTGGGCGGTGGACTTAATTCCAGTGCTGCTGCTTTTATTTATTTATTTTTTTAATGTGAGGCTCACCCTTAACACAGAGTCACTATCAGAATCTTATGGAATAAAATAAAAACAAGTACTTTCTCTTTTCAGTGTAATCACTAAGGTCTGAAAGAAAATACTTTGCCTCCAAATAGTTTTCTTCCAGTAATCTGATACAGTTAGAATATCACAGAATTACAGAATGGTTGAAGTTGGAAGGGACCTCTGGAGATTACCTAGTCCAACACCCATCCTCAAGCAGGGGCACCCAGAGCATGTTAGACAGGGTTGCATCCAGGCAAATTTTGAATATCTCCAGGGAAGGAGACTGCACAACCTCTCTGGGCAACCTGTTCAGTTTTTTGTCAAATTCAGATGGAACTGTCTGTGTTTGAGTTTGTGCCCATTACCTTTTGTCCTGTTACATGGCACCACTGAAAAGAGTCCGGCCTCATCATCTTGACACCGTCCCTTCAGGTACTTGTACACATTGATAAGATCCCCCTTCAGTCTTCTCTTCCCCAGGCTGAAGACACCCAGCTCTTGCGCAGCCATTCTTCACAGGGCAGATGCTCCAGCCCTCTGATCATCTTCGTAGCCCTACGCTGGACTCTCTCCAGTAGCTCCAGGTCTCTCTTGTCCTGGGGAGCCCAGAACTGGACACAGCACTCGAGATGAGGCCTCATGAGGGCTGAGTAGAGGGGGCAGGATCACCTCCCTTGAGCTGCTGACAACACTCTTCCTAAGGCACGCCAGCAGACCATTGGCCTTCCTGGCCACAAGGGCACATTGCTGGCTCCTGGTCAACTTGTCATCCACCAGCACTCCCAGGTCCTTCTCTGCAGAGCTGCTCTCCACAAGGTCAGCCCCCAGCTTGTCCTGGTGCCTAGGGTTATTTCTCCCTAGGTGCAGGACTCTGCACTTGGCCTTGTTGAACCTCAGGAGGTTCCTCTCCGTGCAGCTCTCCAGCCTGTCCAGGTCTCTCTGAATGGCAGCACAGCCCTCGGGTGTGTCAGCCACTCCTCCCAGCTTGGGATCATCAGCAAACTTGCAGAGGAGGCACTCTGTCCCCTCATCCAGGTCATTGATGAAGAAGTTGAACAGGATGGGACCCACTACTGAGCCCTGGGGGACACCACTAGCTGCAGGCCTCTAACTAGACTCTGCACCACTGGTGACGACCCTCTGAGCTCTGCCTTTCAGCCAGTTCTCAATCTATCTCACTATCCACTTGTCTAACCCACACCTCCTGACCTTGCCTAAGAGGGTGCTATGGGAGACAGTGTCAAAAGCCTTGCTGACATCAAGGTAGACAACATCCGCTGCTCTCCCCTCATTTACCCAGCTAGTCATGCGATCCTGAAGGCTATCGAAATGGTTAAGCATGATTTTCCCTTTGGTGAATCCATGCTGGCTACTCCTGATCACCTTCTTTTCCTCCATATGCCTGGAGATGACACTCAGAACGAGCTGTTCCATCACCTTTCCAGGGATGGAGGTGAGGCTGACCGGCCTATAGTTGCCTGGGTCCTCCTTCTTGCCCTTCTTGAAGACTGGAGTGACATAGGTTCCTGAGGACTGGAAGAAAGCCACTCTAGATCTCCAGGACCTTTCAAAGATGATGGAGAGCGGTCTGGCAACAACACCCGCCAGCTCCCTCAGTACTCATGGGTGCATCCCATCCAGGCCCATGGATTTGTGGATGTCAGGGTGGCCTAAAAGATCTCTAACCTGATCCAACTCGTCCAAGGGAAAGTCATCTTTTCTCCAGACTTTCTCTCCTGTCTCTAGGCTCTGGGATTCCTGTGGGCTGCCCTTAGCAGTGAAGACTGAAGCAAAGAAGGCATTCAGTAATTCTGCCTTCTCCGTGTTCTTTGTCCGCAGGGTCCCCATGCCATTCAGCAGCTGGCCCACATTTTCCCTAGTTCTCCTCTTGCTACTGATGTATTTGAAGAAGCCCTTCCTGTTGTCCTTGGCATCCCTTGCCAGATTTAATTCTAAATTTGCCTTAGCCTTCCTCGTCACATCTCTACATACTCTGACAACATTCTTATAGTATTCCCAAGTAGTCTGTCCCCTCTTCCACATTCTGTGTACTTTCCTCTTCTGTTGGAGTTTTTTTAGGAGCTCCTTGTTCATCCATGCAGGTCTCTTGCCCTCTTTGTTGGACTTCTTTCTTCTTGGGATGCACCACTCTTGAGCTTGGAGGAAGTGATGCATGAATACTAGCCAGCTCTCCTGGACCTATTTACACTTGACAAAGGTGTTGAAGTAGACAAAACAACTTTCAGACTAGAAGCGTTTATTGTTAACTATGCTAATCTGTTTTACAAGTGATACTGTGATCTACTTGGTGAGCCGGATTATTTTTATATGAAGGGCTAGCTTAAAGTCCTCATACTTCACTACTCCTCAAAACTTACACTGAGAACATATGTAGAATCTTTTGGAAAATCTTCTGTGCTTTCTTACTTTGGCCTAAGCTGAATTTGTGGTGAAATGTACAACTTGAGGTTTGTGTCATGAGAGGAAAAGCATTGAGATGCCGTTGAAAATCAGACCATAAAATTTCCAAGGTGGGACATTTGGAGCAGCTGCCAAACAACTAGGGGAAGGTCTGAACTCAAGACCAAGTCAGAATGGTATCCATAATGCCTATAATTCAGATGGAAATAAGAACAAATAGTAGCTTGCTGGAGATGTGTCTATGTTTGTTAATTGTGTTGGTGGGCTATACTTTGAGTTCACAATTCCTGTTTTTTTTCTGTAGACGATCCTCACTGTTGCTGTCTCCTTTCTTGCCTTAGGCAATTGCTTTTTCTACTATTTTGCTGTTACCAACTTCTTGTCCTCCTCCCCTTGATTCTGTCAGGATCAGTGCAGAATTGAAGTCTGGTAGAGCTTATTAACTTTAGCTTCATGCTACGTCTCACCTCTAGTGTTGGCAAGTCTCATTAGTAAGCATACTTCATTGATAGGTAGTAGTAATGTTATGGATGTCACCAAAGAGATGTTTAAAACAAAGGATCTATGTCTTTGAGTCATTACTATATATGTGTAGGTTACTGTACTGTTTCTTTCTATGAGAAATGATAGAAATGCAGCTTGTGACACTCATTCTCCAGAATTTCATACACTTGTGCTTAGTGTAGTATATTTGAAGGAGCTGAGTTAGGTTAAAAGAGCAGATAATAGAAAGTCTCTCAAAATTAATTTCCCCTGTCTGAGATGCTTTTTTTAAAGGGAAGCGTTTTAAAAATGCGAGGAGCAACTATGCAACTACAGAGTGAAAATTTGGAGAAATAGTAGGGGAAAAAGCAAGTTATTTGAGTTCGCCTTTTGGAGGTTTTTCACTGGTGAATGGAGCTCTAAAGCAACCTTTTCTTGCTAGGCAGTATTTCTGATTTTTCCTGATAAAGCTTTGGTGATTGTGGCCAGCTGCTGCCAGTATCAGTCTTACAGCGTAGAGAAAAAGATATTGCTCTTTTGTTTTAGTTTTGATTACTTTATTTCAGTACGAAAGATATTTTTATAATGAGCTTTTTTTCTAACTACCTTGATTGTGCAGGAGCTAGTATACTTAGTCATGCATTGTTTAGTAATTAAACACGATAAGATATAACACAGCAAAAACATGACTGATGCTTGAACATACTTTCAATACTAGTATAAAGAACAACAAATGGATGTAGGCATCCGAGGCTGGTGAGACATATGTTGGTCATTACGATACCCAGTGTTTCAGCACTACAGACTGAATGTGGAATGTGCAAGTCAAGCTGTAATTTTTGTCCCATGTATTATTACATATAATCTGCAAGATCCTTTAGATCTCTTTATCTGTAACAGGACAGCATTTGGTTTGTAGCTGAAATATGATGTGTATGCTTTACTGTGAAGGTCAGTAAAATCAAGGCTCGTGTCTTGTGTCTTTTCCTGGAGTGTAAAAAATGAAATAGAAGACTTATTAGTCTAACCCATTGAAAGGGAGGAAACAGGGACAAAATAAGGTGCTGCTGTTTTTTCAAAATTCCCCTTTTGGAACAGAGCATTAACAATAGAGGGACCCTGGAAATTAGTGATAGGGCTAGGAGGATGCTAAAGGATAGTGTACCAGTGAACTGGAAACTACTAGGAAATTCTGCAGTTTCAGTATTTTGAACAAATAGGAGCAGGTGACAAGGCAATACAAGATTGCTATAATCCTCAGAACAGCTGGAGTGACTAAAAACTCAGTTCTGATGAAAAGAGGCAACATTAGTCTGTGCTGTGTGTATAGTGGTGCTTGGAGCCTGTGTGAAAGAGGGCATGCCATTTCATTGTTTTATATTTTACCACTTATTTTAATGCACTCTAAGGTGCAGAATAAGTATCTGGGTGTGTATCATATTGGACTCAAGCTTTGTCTAGAATAAAGATTCAGTAATAAAGAAGGCTACTTACTTGCTTTGTGAACTAAGCAGGCACTGGTGGTAAAGCATGTAAACCAGTTTTTGTGTCTGTCTAACTTTGTTAGAAATCTTGGTATTAAGTGAGAAGGAGGAGGCACTTAGGTTTTGAGACTGTGAAGCATAACAACCATGCAAGTACTATTTCCTTTATGAAATAAAAAACGGATGTATTTTGTCACTAGATTTACCAGGAAGCTATCAACCTAATATTTTGAAGATTTTCAAATTGAAAAATTCTGATTGCTCTTGCTGCCAAAAGTTCATTTTATTTCAATATTTGCATTGAAATCAAAGAATTTTATTTAAAAGTGCAGGTTTAATACTCTTGTGTTTTGTTTACAGTCTTGGCCCTTTGGTGAGTAAAGTGAAGGAGTATCAAGTGGAAACCATTGTAGATACCCTCTGTACAAACATGCTTTCAGATAAGGAACAGTTACGTGACATTTCAAGCATTGGCCTTAAAACTGTGATTGGAGAACTTCCCCCGGCTTCCAGTGGTAAGTCATTTTTTACTTGAAGTATCAAATGTTAGTTTTATCTCTTTCCGTTGCTAATTTTAAAAATGCAAAAGCAGAGTTCTTTAGTGAAGGAGATTCAGTTCATTTAACACTGAAATTAATTTCTGTCAGAGGAAAACTGTATGGTAGAAATATTCTTTTGGTGACTTCTGTGAGTGTACTTCCAGATTTACTAATTTAACTAACTTTTTCTTCTTTTTTTTTTTTTTTTTACTGTAACATCACATTTATGTGAAAAACACTTGCAGCATAGGAATATTGGTGTAACAAATTGAGTATAAGACTCCTATTTTAGTAGTTGTCTCGTAGAGCATTTCTAGACGGCAGTAATAGCTAGATCTCATCTTGCTTTTTGATAGTATGCTTTTAAATTAATTATAACTCTGGTATTTATGCTTTTAAATTAATTATAACTCTGGTATTTTTCTTTAATGATCTGATTTCTTGTCTTAGTTTCTGGTAAGTGTTTTAGAATGTACCTTGTTTTTCTAACAATTGAATTACTGAAATATTTACCTGCAATTTTTAAATGAAGACAGTCTTTCTTCCAAGAGAGGTAATAATGATGAACAGCTCATCAGTTAATGAGATTTCTTTTTTACTAAAATGATATTCAAGTATCGTAGCACAGAGTATGATTGAGAATGGAAAAGTGATTAAAAAGGCTGCTTTGTGAATGCAGAGTTTTTAGAGACTCTGAAGTTTAAGTTACCCAACTAATCAGATTTTGACATCCTTTCTTTACCACAAGTAAGTCATGTTTATATAAAGCAGTAGTGGGAAGCATTAAAGGAGTTGTTTTTTTTAAAAAAATTAAGCTTTTATTCTTTTCTTTTTGCCTACACAACACAGAAGTAGATCTTGAGGATGGATGTAAAGCTCAATAATAACTGTAGCAAAATCTTCAATATAATCAATAATGCAAAAGGAATGTATTACTACTTGTCCTCAACTGAATGTTAGATTGTCTCTTTTTTTTTTTCTTAGCCTCTACAGTAATATGTTTGTATTGTCCAATTGCTATATAGTTTTTATTGCAAAATAAAAATGTAGTTGGGAATATGCCATAAACATAAATTTATTTTATTATAGGATAGAACAGATATGAATTTTGGATCTGATTTTCAAACCTCAAAAAACCTCTCTTAAAGCATAAATAAATTCATGAGAATCTTTCATTTGAAGATTTTATAAATGATCAAATCACTGAGAAAATTTCAGCTATTGAAAAGTAATCGTGTACATGAAGTTAGCCTTGGGTAACAGTTATCATGACAGATGAGTTGCTTTGATTCACATAGTTACTTGAACAATATTAGGCAGTTCTAGGGAAAAAAACTAGTACAGTTGTTGTGAAGACATTTTACTTAATACTTAAATTTTAAGATAGTTTGAGAGGGAGAGATACCCTTTTCCCCCCCCCCCCCCCAATGTTTCAGTAGTACTTCAGGTAGACTTAAGTAAGTTTTTGTATGACATCACTTTATCTTGCTACTTCATTACGCAGTGATTCTTTAGAGGTGACTCTACTTCTGTGCTTTCCTGTAATATTTACTTATTCATTTGCTTTTACCTATAATCCCTTTATTTATTATTCTAGGCTTGTCTTGGCTTTTCATTTTTCTTTTTTTCTTATTGCTTGCCTTGCCAAAAGCAGTGTCCTTTCCATTTGATACACCTTACGAGGCCATTGTAAACAAAAAAGCCCTCCCTGGTATGTTTCCACACGGACAGTCTTTCGTTCTGATGTAGAGTGTGCTTTATATTAGCAAAAGGAACTGATTGTTCAAGCTTACTTTGGGTGGAAAATTCCTTCAAGTAAAGACCAGGTAGCTTCCCATAGTTGCAAACATGATCTCTGGTGTTAAAATTGTGCTTCTTTATCATGACAATACTGAGGTTTTGTTGCACTTTCAGGTTCTGCATTAGCGGCTAATGTTTGCAAAAAGATCACAGGGCGTCTCACTAGTGCTATAGCCAAGCAGGAGGATGTGTCTGTTCAGCTAGAGGCATTGGATATCATGGCTGATATGCTGAGCAGGTAAATGTCTATCTTGCAAAATGCTGATGAAGTAGAAAATACTCCATAAACTTTGAACTTTAATTCTCCAAATACTAAACTGGAGTTACTTTCTGTAAATTATGTGAAATGATATGGTAAAGTTTTAAGTATAGATGAAACTTTAAAGGGAAAAAAAAAAAGTAAGTATCCTGAAGATAAGTTGGTTAGGATTATTGTTACCTCTTGAATGGTATTTTAAAGCTTATTTTAATGTTTATTGCTTTGAAGATGTATTATAAACTCATTTCTTGTTTTTTGAAAGTTCTAAAAACTTAAATACTGTGATTGGAATTTGTGTGATGCTTTGGGAATATTTAAACAAACTGGTAGAGTATATGAACAAAGTTATCTAGATTCAATTGGTTTGAGTTTGTGTTTTGTCTGTTTTAAGGCAAGGAGGACTGCTTGTTAACTTCCATCCTTCAATTCTGACCTGTCTGCTCCCCCAGCTGACTAGCCCCAGACTTGCTGTGAGGAAAAGAACCATCATTGCTCTTGGTCACCTGGTTATGAGTTGTGGCAATATAGTTTTTGTTGACCTCATTGAACATCTGTTGACAGAGCTGTCTAAAAATGATTCCATGTCAACAACTAGAACCTATATACAGTGTATTGCTGCTATCAGTAGGCAAGCAGGTCATAGAATAGGTAAGAAAAAAATATATAAATTATCTGCAACTCTAAAAGGTTTTAGAATAGAGTAATTACTCTGCTAATTTTCTTTTATCAGGTGAATATCTTGAGAAAATAATTCCTTTGGTTGTAAAGTTTTGTAATGTAGATGATGACGAGCTAAGAGAGTATTGCATTCAAGCCTTTGAATCCTTTGTTAGGAGGTAAGTTATTCTCAAATGCTTGGTTTGGGTTTTCTTAGGATCTGATAGTGTGCCATGTGGATGTAAATGGCCGTTGCTGCTTTTTGAGTAATTGAAGGGAGATTAGAATAACTTCCTCATAGAAGAAGTGGGCTCCTTTGTACCAATTATTTTTGGAAGTTTTGAGCTGGAACTGTTTCCTTGACCCTATCTTCTAATTTAACTGTTAAGCATTGTTATGTCTGTGCTTTGGAAAATTTCTTCTGTGCCAGTGTTGCTTGTACACACTGGCAGGAGTGGGGAGATGTTTTAATAAATACAATATTTATTGTCCAATTATGGTGACAAAAGTTTGTTATCTGAAGGCATATCTTGAGCTTCTGCAGGCTTTCTCTATGGCAGATCAGGTTGCATGGTAGCATTGTACTCTGCCTTTTTGTCCTTAATTTATGAACTTGTAGACAGGACAGAGTATGCTTCATTCTGCTGTTGTGTGTGTAGGGGGTTCTGTTTCTTAAGACTTCATTTCTTCTGACCTTTGCTGCTAATGGCAAGAATTATGATAGTAGTTTGGAAACTATTATGAGGAGAAAGGGATTTTATCACTGTCAGGTAGCCAATAAACTGTGTTTATATTGATTATTATTTGTTTATTACAGTAAAAATTCATGCTGTTTTCCGGTTCTTATTTCTAACATATTTATCCATATGCGTTGTGACCTGATCTATTTGTATCCTAAGTTTGAGAGTAAACTGAATTTCTGATGAAGTTGAATTCTAAAAGAAAATAAAACCCCACAAAATCCATAGTTATGGATGCACTGATAGTACTTTTTGGTTAACGTCCTCGAAGTACAGTAAGTGATGATGTGAAGTCTTCTAGGCAGAAATATACTAACTCTTTAAGGTAACTTGCAATTACTTTTATTTTTGTGTTATGCAGATGTCCTAAAGAAGTTTATCCTCATGTATCTACTATTATAAACATTTGTCTAAAATATCTTACCTATGATCCAAATTACAATTATGATGATGAAGATGAAGATGAAAATGCTATGGATGCTGATGGTGGTGATGATGATGATCAAGGTATAATCTTTTTTGGTTTTGAGGACAGGAAGAGCTTATGAAGTTAGCCTACACTGGTTTGAGGAAACTGAAATGCCTGGTATCACCACTAAGTACCAGCATTTGAATGACTTATATACTTATGCGTTCAATTCTTGTACTGCTTTTAAACGTACTTTATGAGCTCACTTCTCAGAATAGAAGTACAGGATGATGATTTAGTTTTCAGCATGTATCTGCAGTGTATCTACTAGAGACAATGAATTCCAATATAAAGTACACAATAAATATTTTAACTTTGAATAATTGAAAAAATGAGATGTTAAAAGGCAGAAGCGTGTAGGATGGTATAACTAGAATGAAAAAAAAATACGTTAGTGAATTGAAACTGCATATTCAGCATGGGAAAGAGCTCTCTACTGCTTTTTATTAGAAAATATCGTTGCCTAATGCATAAAATTGGAAACAATTTAGAATTGCAGAATACTCTTAATATTTTCCTGTAGGATAAAAATGTTTTAGACTGAAAAGAATAAGGTGTTTATTGTTGCTAAATACCTTGTCATATGTAAGCTCTATGAAAACTTGGACACACAAGCAATCTAAACCCAAAGCGTAATGTTCTTGTTACTTTAAGAATCAGTGAGCCCTACACTGTTGCTTCAGTTTATAACAACAGCAGATACAGAGTAAGCAACACAAAACATTTGCTTTATTTAGTGGGTATAATGGTTTGATTTGATTTCTTCCTAGAAAGAAACAAACAGAATAAATTGAGGAATCTTGATCAACTAGTAATTGTTGCTGCCTTGTTGCTTATATGGTAAATAAAGAAGAATATGCTTTAAATCAGTAGTCAGGTTGTAAATATGATGTAAAAACACTCTATTCTTTTTGCAGTTTAAATTAGTAGATGTTTAGGGTTAGTTTGAGCAAATTAGCGGAGAAAATTATTAGCCTTAAGATTTAGGCAGTTTACAAGGCTTTTTAGGTATGTATTTCTTAACGTACTTATGCTTCTTTATTTGGTATGCCTTACACGAAGAATTCAAGTGTATTTTTTTTTAATTAAGATAAAACTTGATGATTTGATTGTCTAGACTTGAACATATGCATAATTTATTTTTTCAAGGGAGCGATGATGAATATAGTGATGATGATGACATGAGCTGGAAAGTGAGACGTGCAGCTGCTAAATGTCTGGATGCTGTGGTTAGCACGCGACATGAAATGCTTCCAGAATTCTACAAAACTGTATCTCCTGCATTAATAGCCAGATTCAAAGAGCGTGAAGAGAATGTAAAAGCAGATGTTTTTCATGCGTATCTCTCTCTTTTAAAACAAACTCGACCTGTGCAGAGTTGGCTTTGTGATCCTGATGCAATGGAGCAAGGAGAAACACCTTTGACGATGCTTCAGAGTCAGGTTATTTGTTAAGATTTCATACATTCAGAAGGCACACTGAAGCTCTACTCTGACTTTAGTTCTTTACTTTCACCTCTAAAACTTATATGTCATAGATAATTTAACCAAGTTAACAGCAAAATATTTTTTTTTTTGCTTTCAGTAATATAGAAATAATACCTAATGCTCAAGGTAAAATTTGATTTGCTACAAGGTGTTTTATTTAAAGAATAAAAAGATGGATAGTGCTGAAAAACAGTATTTTCCTTTCGTAAGTGAATTATTATGATGACTTTTCAAATGATGTTCTGTACAGTTGTGTTGTTAATGCAAATCTAATTTTGCTTTTTTCATCTTGCCTTTTAAAATTAAATTGCTTTAGTGCTTTGGGGGATAGTAATTGATTTGAACCTTCATTCCACAATACTTACACAAAGTTTTCTAGTTCTGCAGAGAAATCAGAAATAGAGGATATATGTCTCTCCTCCCCCCCCCCCCAACTCTATTCCAGTGATGTATGATGAAAGAAATGAGAAATGTCAGGTATTGAACTCATTAACGGAAGTGTGATGATTACAGGTTCCCAACATAGTTAAAGCGTTGCACAAACAGATGAAGGAGAAAAGTGTGAAGACTCGACAGTGTTGCTTTAACATGCTGACTGAGCTGGTAAATGTGTTACCTGGAGCCCTAACACAACATATTCCTGTGCTTGTACCAGGTATGAGAAACATACTATTAACTTAAAAACATTTACTAGTAACTTGGATGTGAATTTTCTCAATCTTTAAATCTTGACTGTGTTTTTATAAACGTTTGAAGTATTGCTACTGTTTAAAGAAACTGGCAAAATAATTAACTACTGTGTGAATACATATAGATATTTAAATGATGTATTTCCTTTAATCTTGAAAACGAGGATTGCTCTGAGATTGATTTTCCTACTCCCCCCCCCCCCAAAGTTTGAAAAAAGCTGATTTGCCTCTAATTGCAGGGTCAAGCTCTGCCTTCTTTTTTGTCTGAGCAGAGCAAAATATTGCCCATATTTTACCTTTTACCAAAATACTGAATTCTGAAGTAACGAGGAAAAGTAAACTTTGACAAAATCAGGGTTCAGGATCCCTTTAGAGTTAGGAATCAGTTTGTCTATTCTGTAGCTCTTCAGTGTAGAGGAAACTGAAGACTTAATTGTTTGAATAAAATAGTGAAAAAGACTGGGAGGCATTTAGGAAAGGCTAGGAGCAAAAAACATCAGCACAGTATAGCTGCTGTCCTTCAGAAATTTTAAAGTGTTCTGAAAGAATAAATACACAACCTAAAAATAATTTTTTCTTTTCTCTTACAGGAATAATTTTTTCACTTAATGACAAATCAAGTTCTTCTAATCTGAAGATAGATGCTTTGTCCTGTTTGTATGTGATCCTCTGTAATCATTCTCCCCAAGTCTTTCATCCTCATGTTCAAGCACTGGTACCTCCAGTTGTTGCTTGTGTTGGAGACCCATTTTACAAGATAACATCAGAGGCTCTTTTGGTTACACAGCAACTTGTGAAGGTCATTCGTCCTTTAGACCAGCCTTCTTCCTTTGATGCTACTCCTTACATCAAAGATTTATTTACTTGTACAATCAAGAGGTTAAAGGCTGCTGACATTGATCAGGAGGTAAAAGAGAGGGCAATATCTTGCATGGGTCAAATCATTTGTAGCCTTGGTGACAGCCTTGGCACAGACTTGCCCAGTACACTTCAGATCTTCCTAGAGAGACTGAAGAATGAGATCACTCGATTAACTACAGTGAAGGCCATGACACTGATTGCTGGTTCTCCTTTGAAGATAGATTTGAGACCAATACTTGGAGAAGGAGTTCCTATTCTTGCCTCTTTTTTGAGAAAAAACCAGCGAGCTTTGAAACTGGGCACTCTTTCTGCTCTAGATATTTTAATTAAAAATTACAGTGACAGTTTGACAGCTGCTATGATTGATGCTGTCTTGGATGAGCTTCCACCTCTCATTAGTGAAAGTGATATGCATGTATCACAGATGGCCATCAGTTTTCTTACGACACTGGCTAAAGTATATCCCTCCTCCCTGTCAAAGATCAGTGGGTCCATTCTCAACGAACTTATTGGGCTTGTGAGATCACCTCTACTCCAGGGTGGAGCACTTAGTGCCATGCTAGAATTTTTCCAAGCTTTGGTTGTGACTGGGACAAATAATTTAGGCTATATGGATTTACTACGCATGTTAACGGGTCCAGTGTACTCTCAGAGCACAGCACTTACTCACAAGCAGTCTTACTATTCTATTGCCAAATGTGTAGCTGCTCTTACTCGAGCTTGCCCTAAGGAAGGACCAGCTGTTGTAGGTCAGTTCATTCAAGATGTCAAGAACTCCAGGTCCACAGATTCCATTCGACTTCTGGCTTTACTTTCTCTTGGGGAAGTTGGGCATCACATTGACTTAAGTGGACAAATTGAGCTGAAATCTGTAATACTAGAAGCATTCTCCTCTCCTAGTGAAGAAGTCAAGTCGGCAGCATCTTATGCATTAGGCAGTATTAGTGTTGGCAATCTTCCTGAGTATTTGCCATTTGTCTTACAAGAAATAACCAGTCAACCTAAGAGGCAATACCTTCTTCTTCATTCCTTGAAAGAAATAATTAGCTCTGCATCAGTGATTGGTCTCAAACCATACGTTGAGAACATCTGGGCCTTACTCCTGAAACACTGCGAATGTGCGGAAGAGGGTACAAGGAATGTTGTTGCTGAATGCTTAGGCAAGCTTACTTTAATAGACCCAGAGACTCTGCTTCCACGACTCAAGGGTTACTTGGCATCAGGTGAGTAGTAACTGATGTATATATTGTAGCAAGTGACCTGGTGTTCCCTATTAACAAATTTATCTGGTTTTATAAAATTTATGCTTAAATTTTGTGATATGTCAGAAACGAAGTATTTTTTCCCTCAATAACAATGTGAAGCTTAATTAGGCAAGAGTAAAATTTGAGTTTTCCACGTGGTATTTTACTGGACATACTTTCCAGCCATTGCACTTCCCTTTTTCATTGTGGAAGTTAGCCATACATAACATGAATTGTTTCTGTGTTTTCCTGTGAGATTATGGTATTTTAACTAATAATGTTCCATTTAGCAAAGAGCTGTAAAATTAAGGGGATCAACATGGGGAACAAGGGGACAGCACTACTTGACAGATGCATTGCAACATGTTGACATGCTGGAATAAATCGTACTATTTTCAGAATTTTAATCTAAGGATTGGAACATGTAAGGATTAGGAAGGTTGAAGGATCTTTGTGGGTAACTTGTGAATCAGTTTCATGTCATGAAGTATATTGACATAATTTTCTTTGTATGCTTCTACTTAGAGTGGAATTTGTAGACCTGTTCTTGGTGAATTAAAAAATCTTTCCTAATAGGTGCATTACTTCAATGTCGTCTTCTACAAAAAGTTTGAAATAAACATTCAATTTTTTTTGTTTAATATGTCACACTTACATAAATAGAGGAAAGATACTGCAATGCTAGTAGTAATGAACACTCTTAAGGATCCTAAAGAATACCGTATTTATTTTGAAAAGAAGTTGCACATAGTCTAAATTCTCTAATTGTACTGTTTTAACATTCACAATTATTTTTCATATTAGGGTCATCATATGCTCGAAGTTCAGTGGTTACTGCTGTTAAATTCACTATTTCTGATCATCCACAACCTATAGACCCACTCTTGAAGAACTGCATAGGTAAGATCTTTATTTTTCGTAACAACTTCTAAGTTTTCAGGCAATAGAATTACATTTAAAATCTGTTCATCGTTTTTTTCAGAAAAGTGCTTTGCAGATATCCGAATTGCATAGCTGTTAGTGGTAGCTATTGGTAGGAACAGTTACAAAATGATTCTTCAAAAGTCAATTATTTCTGCTGAAATTCTAGCTTGTTTAAATTCTGAGTAGTAAAAAATGTGTGGTAAAAAGTAGTGCGTATTGAAGCTATGATGGTAGAAGGTGCCCAAAAGCTATTTTTGGCTCGCTCTCTTGCGCTTCCTCTCATGCTCTTGCTCCAATCAGTTTGGCGTAAGGAGGTATTATCTTCACTCACAACAGTGGTCTTAGGAATATCTGTAACATTCTGTCACTCAAAATGTAAGTGTAATACAAAATTAATACAAAATTCACATACAAAGTGATGAATTGTAAGTTTAAATGCTTGTGATTCAGTAATGCTTTGTGGTTTGAAAGTTATTGGAGGCATGTGTACTTTTGTGTAGGGATACAGTGATCAGAACTTGCAGTATAGCATTAGTATGACAGAATTGAAATGCTGTGGCTTTTTGATCTATGCATATGTTCTCATTTGTATGACACAACAGTATTGTAAATTTGTCTAATATGCTGTGTATTATAGTGGATTGATTATAGGTTTAAACATCTGTAAACTTGTATATACTGCTCAGTCTAAGAGGGGGAAAAGATTAATCTTTTAAAAATACAGTTTTTGTAGAGAGCAAAGTCCTTATTTATGGGGGGTGGCATTAGTTCATATACATTATTTTTAATCACTAAGCTTCAATTTTTTTAATGGTATTAAAGAATGAACTATGTTTTAAGTTTTTCACCTAACCCTCCCACCTGCTGTAGCAGGGTTGCCCCTTTGGTTTCTAGAGAAACTTTTTGGCTTTCTAACCAAAGAGCCTATTAGCATTTAGTAATTCAAAAGTCTCAGTCACGTTTAGTTTTGTTGCCCAGTATCTCAGTGTGTAAAGTAGTCATTTTGATGTTTAAACACTTTTTTTCTCCCTTTAAAAATGTTGTTAGTCGTAAAAGTTGCTAATAAAACATAACAGACATGGGGAAAAATACAATATATTCCTGCAGGTGTTTGTTTTACTATAGCAATGTTGGAGAACCCTAGGGGATTTGAAAACTTGCTGTGTGTGAAATGGTAGAAGTGTTTGTATGTTAATATATGTTGAGTAGGCTTATCTTCTGGCAATTTAGGAACTCTTAATGTAAGCAAATTAAGGAGTTAAAAAAAAGCAGTATTGATAGTTTTCTTGAGAGAGGCTCTTTAATTCTTAAAGTGTAAGTTCATGTTGGTTTTCTAAAGCATGTTTTGAGACACTTTAATGGAGAAAAGATACTTTTTTGTAGCTGTTAAATATAATTTTCACTACTCGCTGACTGTTATCTTAAAAACCAACACTCTGTTTAAATATTATTAAATGATACAGATTTATTTTGAAGCTGTTTTTCTATTTCTTATTTGAAATATTCTATAACTCAAATATGTATTTTTCGTAAGAGTATAATTGAATACATATATTTGCATAGCCTTGCTAAATAGCAGGTACTGGTCTCTGTTGCATCAAAATAACTTTTGCATTAAAAACACCTTGTTGAAAGGTTAAAACTAAGCAAGAATATTTTTCAAAGTAGGAAGAAAAATCCCCATTGGTTGATTTGTTTCTGTGTATGATTGTAGGTGATTTTCTGAAAACACTGGAAGACCCAGATCTCAATGTCAGGAGAGTAGCCCTAGTGACATTTAACTCAGCTGCACATAATAAACCATCATTAATAAGGGACCTGCTAGATACTGTGCTTCCTCACCTTTACAATGAAACAAAAGTCAGGAAGGAACTAATCAGAGAGGTATGTTAACTGAGAAAATCAGGTCTAAATACATGTAAATAGACTCTGGATTTTTCTTATTATATTGCTTTTTAACTTCTATTTTTATTTGCTGACAGGTGGAAATGGGACCATTTAAGCATACAGTTGATGATGGATTGGACATAAGAAAAGCAGCTTTTGAGTGCATGTATACCCTTTTGGATAGCTGTTTGGATAGATTAGATATTTTTGAATTCTTAAACCACGTTGAAGATGGCTTGAAGGATCACTATGACATTAAGGTTAGGTGTCATTTTTCTCTCTCTCAGCAGTAAATTAGTCAAAATATTTTAAATATTGAATAGACTGAAATGGTAAGAGTATTCCATATGCTTACATTTTTTGCTATATTTACCTCCTTTCCTTAAAATGTTCCTATTAAAAAGGTTGCATAATGTTGTAGGAAATATCTGTCAAAGTGCTGAGCTTAACTGACTATTAAATGTTTTTTCTCTCAAACAGATGTTAACCTTTTTAATGTTGGTTCGACTATCTACCCTTTGTCCAAGTGCAGTGCTGCAGAGGTTGGATAGGCTTGTTGAACCTTTGCGTGCTACGTGTACAACTAAGGTATTGTTTTAAATTTAAACTTCTATTCATGATTTTTTTTGTGTGTTGTTTCTTAGAAGTATAAATGAACTTATGTATGAAGAATATTGCTGAGACTGACTGTATTGCATTGTTGTCTGAACAGTTTTTTTATAAGCTGCAATAGGCAGTATAATGTAAATACTTGGAGCTTTATACATGTATTAAATGTTTTTGTCCTTCATTTAAATGATTACGAGATTGAGACACAGTTGGTTCCTTCCTCGCTATTCATGTCTAGATACACCTACATTCTCTGATAGTGATTTAATGCCTGGTTTACCTTTCTTATCCATTACTGTAATCTCTCTTACATTTGAGATTAAGAAGTTGGGCTGCTTTTAATAATAAATTGTTTGTATCATTGAAACATGTCTGAGACTTATAACAAAAGGTTAACCAGATATTTTAATAAAGGTCAATATTTTTCTTGAATTTTTGGTACTCTGGAGTCCTAGTATTGTGACAACATTTTAATGTTTACTGACCTAGCTAATTGGAAGTTGGCTACTATAATTATTTTGATGTGGTAATTGGCTTGATAGCTCATCTTTTCTGCTTAACTTGCAATATTCAGGTTTCAGTCAATTTGTATACTGCTGGTAATGAGTCTTTTAGGTAGATTGATTAGTTGGTTTTATTATTATTTTCCCCCCATTAAGACCTTCTTAGATTTAGTGTTTAGGCTGTTTTGAAAGCTGTCCAAAATGACAATATAGAAGGAAATAGATTTTTAAGATGGGTGTAGAGAAAGGGTTAAGCAAAAGTCTCATACGTGTTTTAACTTCTTTTCCCCCTAGGTAAAGGCAAACTCAGTGAAACAGGAGTTTGAAAAGCAAGATGAACTGAAACGATCTGCTATGAGGGCAGTAGCAGCGCTTCTAACCATTCCAGAAGCAGAGAAGAGCCCATTAATGAGTGAATTTCAGTCACAGATAAGCTCTAACCCTGAGCTGGCAGCCATCTTTGAAAGTATCCAAAAAGATTCATCATCCACTAACTTGGAATCAATGGACACTAGTTAAATGTTTGTCCAAAACAGGGACCATTATGTTGAACCATATGATGCACTGAATTGACAGGTTATGAGTAAGAAACAGAAAAGTATCTAATCTACACATTGTTCCACTTCATTTACCTTTACGGAGACCGTTGGCTTTTCCCATTGTTGCTTTTCTAGCATTTATTCCAGAAATGTATTTCCATAACCAGAGTTTGTTAGCCACTCTTGTTTTAGTGGATTTGGCCACATTTGGGAATGAAAAGTTGACGCATGGTGTATGGAAATAGGTTCCAACATCCATTTGCCCTGTAATGTTTAGGATTAAAATGTTAAAATTTTGTGACCATGATTTTTTTTCTTTTTTTCACTCTTTCTACTTGTAAAGCAAAAAGAATGAAGATGGGTGGGAATCAGTCCTCCAGGTGCACCATGTTTTTGTATAACTTTTATTCTTTTTTTGTTTCAGCTTCATAAATTGATCAGGCTGGCAGACAAATTCTGTGCAAGATTTCTTATATTAAAGAGAAGGTTTGGGCACAGTTCAAAAAAGCAGACAAATGTCGTTTTTTGAAAGCGTGGGGATTAGAAAACAAACATCCCTGTTGTGCACACTAATTTTGCATGAGCAAGTTTACGAATATATATTGTCTGTAAAACAGCATGTGCCGTTTATTTGTAATGCAGTTTAAAATAAGTGCTGCTGTGTCAGTGCAGTTTTCAGGTATTTTGACATACAAAACCTTCATAGAGGAGGGGATGAATGTAGGCTGGCTGTCTTAAATTGGCTTTTTAAAATGCCAGTGGTATAATCTGCAAATGTACTTATAGTAAATATTACAACCACTGCAGTATCATGGTATTTCAGACTCGAAGGCTGGATCCCCTGGAATTGAGATGGACAAACCAGAACATCAGAGGAAAATAAGATGAGATGGAGGTAAAATGGGCAGAGAAGAACAATAGCTGCTGGATGGCTGCTGAACTCTGAATTCAACACTGCTTTTGTTAAATGTGGGAAAGGAGTTTCAAGTGGCTTCTGCCTCCTATTCCTCATTCTACTGCTTTCATTAAGGCACTGTACAGTGTTACCTAGACAAATATTGTCAGACCATCATTCTGTGCTTATCAAAATGTTTTTTGGCCCAGGGAGCCACCAATAAGTTGTAGTCCTGCAGATGTCTTATGACCTGGTGAGATACAAAACAGGGAATGATCATAAGACTGCAGAGAAGGAGAAGTGTTAGACAGCAAACAGATACCACAAGACAAAATCTGCTATAAATATGTTGAGGTATGTTAAATGTGGAACAGAAGGTGATAGCTGGTAAGTCCCTCAATGTCCCTTAATAGTAGAAGAACCACTGGGAACCACTGCCTCAAATTAAGACTTGCCATTACTTGTTTAATGCAGTGCATAGTGCTTTTCTTTTTTAATTAGCTCTGAGGGTTTTTTTTATCTAGGTAACTATTTTATTAGTTAGATATTTTGGAACCCTATTACACAAATATGTGGCATATGCTGCTACAGGATTAAACAAAAACATGCAGTTTTATGACCTCTGAGATAGTTTTCTGTAAGCATTGGGGTTTTTAGGGGCAAATTCTTCATCTTACTTGCAGGTTGGGGAAAACAGAGGAGGTATTGGTGCATTTTATTTTAATAAAAGGACCTGAACTAAGATGTTTATGAACTCATTCCGTAGTAACAATTTTAATGCTGTAGAAATTTTTGAAATTGTAGCTTTGTCTGTCTCCAAAGTCTTCAAACTAATGTAACAGTTGTCTTCTAGTAGTAGAAATAAATGAGATTAACTGTATCAATATATTTAAATGTCATGGAAAAATATGAATGACTAGAGAGAGACCATATGGTGAGAAAAGCACTGTGGATTAGGTGCATTTTCCCCTGCTGTACAATTCATCTACTTCAATTACAGCAATATACAATCCTCCTAATTAAGAATCTGCTGTGCTAATTAGTTGTCAAACTAATCTTGGTACTTTTGTGTTACATTCTCAGAATGCATTTAGATGTTTTATAGAATAGAAGTGTAAGAATGGTTTGATAAACATGAAATGTGAGGCTAAGATATAAATGCAATAGATGATGATGGTAAACAAGATGCTTACTAATTTTTATTTTGTTCTATGATACCTTGCAATAGCTTAAGGAGAAAAGGGAAGGTTGAGATATATTGCATAGTGCATGTTCTCTTGCAGGAGAAAACAGTGCTTGCTTTGACCACTGATGAAGCAGATGGAAGTATAAGAATCCAGTCTTCCGTGTAAATTGCAAAAATTCTGAAAGTATGATTCTCTCCAAGTAGCTGTCAGATATTTCAGTAATCTTAAGGCAGGAAGACAGGCTCACAAAGGGCATAACTGCACCATAATTTCTGAAATTATTTGATTGAAATCTAACTAGGTTAGGAGCTCACATTCAACTGACTTTCACTGGATTGCCCAGTTTGAGGTGGTTTGTGTTCCTCACTGTATATCTAAGTATTTTGGAAATGGAAATCTGGTGTACTTGTGTTTTTAGTGTAATTTGGTTCAGGTAATTCTATTAAGGATGATGCCAGAAATACCACTCGTTTTTTTTTTTTTTTTTTTTTTTTTTTTTTTTTCCTCCTTCCAGGAGTAAATGTCTGAAAATAAAATATGAAAATATCCTCATTAAGCAAAATGCAATTTCTCTGAGGATCTCTCAAAGACTTGTAATATGATTAGAGCTTTCTCTTTGTGATTTTGCATAGAGGCAACTAAGAAAATTTAATGAACTTGCACATAGTATAAAAATGATTGGCCATTCCTCATAGTATAGATTCTTGCCTTTAGTTGTTTTTGTATCTCAGAAGTTATATATGTCTTCAGTAGGAAAGTTTGTCCAGTGTGCTCTGATCTTGCATGAAAAACCTTGACATCTTTGCAAGGAAAGTCTCTTATAAATTGAAAACTACAGGTACATTAAGAATGTTGCACTTTAATCACGTGAGTTGACTCATTTTCCTTCAGAATGTTGCAGCTAGCAGAGCAGTTGACAAAAAAAAAGCTGAACTAATTTCAGGTTGTATTTATATGAACTAAACAATTCTAATACAGCTCTTGTTTGTATGAAGTAAATTTGTTTCACAGGTAGGCAACATCACTTCTCTTTCATGAAAAGATTATTTTGACGTCAAATCAAATCAGAATTATGAATGAAAAGTTCATGTGTGTGACTTGTATGACCGAGTTATATTAAGCCAAATACTGTTAGGAACAAGTTCACTCTGCTCTGGTGAGCTGGTTGGTGGTAGTGACTTAGCCCCCTTTCTTATATTTAGTGGTATTTCCCTCTTTTCCCTTACCTTGGGAAAACATTAAAAAGCAAGCTAACCTGTGGCCTTAGAAGTTAAGAACCAAACCAAAACTGATCATTCTGACAGAAAGCTTACTCTTCACCTGTTTCACACAAATACCAAGCCATTAAACCTGAAACCTGGGTTTTGTTATTCCCCTGTTGCCTACTTTAAGCCTCAGATAAAAAGTACTTCTTTGTTGTTACTGCTTTTTAAAATTAATTTTGTACTGGTCTCTGCATTACTTCTTGTCCTTGCTTCCTCCTTGATGTGACACGGCAAGCTTTCCTTGTTGCACTATTAAAGGTGAGCAGGGAGACTTTCTGCCTGAGCATTGCCTCAGTGCTCTAGAGTTGCTTCTCAGTAGTAGGGTTACAGTCCAAATGGACTTTTATACTAAAACCGAACTTTTTATCAGTATCGATTATAAATTTTTCATTGTATCGGAGTTTGGAGGGAGGAGAAAGAGCTTTTGACTCTGAAGGTGAGTTAGTTTTCCAGGAGCAGTGTGGGCAAAGGGGGGATGTTCTCAGCAAGATGCGCTTTTGTGAACATCTGACCGTTTGTCTTGGTAGGGAGTTATGCTTGCTTAGAGTCTTTCCAGGCATGAAGCTTTAACGCTTCGGCATAACATTTGGTGAGGACTGCCTTTCAGAAAAATTATTTGTTCCCCAAAAGAAGCTAAAGAGTTTTTAATTTTTAGGCTATGTACAGTGTTTTAGAATACAACCCTGAGCCAGAGAAGAAATGAGTGTGTTTGAGAACCACAGAGCGGGTGGAATACAGATTTTAGATGAAATGTAACAGAGACAAAGAAAGTGGAATCTGACATTCATCAAATAAAACCAAAAGAGAATTCTTCTTTTTGTGTTCTACTTTTGATAATATTTTTGAAGAATGGGAATTACAGAACAAAGGAAGAAGTGATTAGCAAGCTATGAACTTCTGCGATCCTAGACCCTGAGTATTTAGTTTCTATCCTTCCCTGCTGCTTCCTTAAATAGACCAAAAAAAAAGTATTGCAGTTATTTTGACAAATAAGCCTGAAGAGACTTTTATTATGAAGGTTTTAGAAATTACTAGTTTTATTTTTTAATCATATATATGCATATTCTGAATAAATTATTTCCCTTCATATGTGAATGTCTCTCATGACAACTTGGAGGCAGTTCAGTACTCTTACTGAAGGCTTTGAGAACTCAGTTGTGCCACTTGGTTCAGCATAATAAAGCTATTCCTGGGATAGAACAATATTTTCATTTTAATAAGCCCCCCCCCCCTTGCTTGTGTGATTGACTTCCTTTCAGCTTCCAGCTTTGCTTATCTTCTCTTCAGCTAAAGAGGTATTGAACCCTTGATTGTGTTGTTGCTTTAGGAAGGGTGCTACCCTTCCTGTGGGCTCCTAATGCCTTTTAACAGGAGAAGGGAAGGAATTACAACCAAAAAAAAGAAAGAAAAGGAAAAAAAAGAAAAAAAAACACCCTACCTGCAAAAATTGAACCATGTACATTCCACTGGTTTTGAACAAATGCTATCTGTATATCTGTGTAACTTACCTGGGAAGTATTTCCAGTGTCCTGCAAATTTACTGTTCAGCTACTAAACATATCTGTTTTTTAATAGACTGTTTCAGAGGCTTTGGAGCTATGCCTGATTTCCAAAAGGTGCTAAATTTTGTTGGGTGAGGGTATGAAATTTTTGAGTTGCGCTGATGTTTGGAAGCTGTAGGTCATGCCTGAAGTTGCATGCAGTAATTCTCCTACAAGAATGTGTGCATTCTCGCTGCTTGCTAAAAAGTAAACCTTGTACCTCATTAGAGTCAAACTTGCAAAACTGGTATTGCTTCCCCCTGAAGATGCATCTTTTCGTAAAGCAATACTGCTGGATTGCCTTCCAAGTAACTACTTTGGAGCTTTTGCTTCATATAAAGGAAATACATGTTTTACCTCTTATTTAGCTTAAAGTTTGTTACCTTTCAGTGCATCGCTGCTTGTAACTTCCTACTTCTGAAAAATGAGTTATCTATGCAAGAGAATGAAAAATTTGTATATGGTAACTTTCTTATTGTTGACATTTTTTCCCCCTTATTCAGCATTCACATTGATTCTGATTGTGACTAGAATATAAAAGGAAAAACTGATAGGGAAATTTAAGATTATAATCGTGCAAGTTAGATCTCAAGTTTTCAAATGTATTACTCTGTTGCTGGGATATTTCTATGAATTTTGGAGGCTTTTTCTGCTGCCTCCTGTGCTGATGGGAAATACAGTGTTTGTGACAGACAATGGTGTTAGTATGTCTGTGAATTCCATAAAGAACAGATACTACTTGTTTGTAATAGAAGTGATAATTTTGTCACTAGTTATCAGGGTTAAGTTACTTCTATTTATTTCCTTTTAAGAACAACATGCTCTCTAAGAAGCCTTTGAAATCTTTTCTAGCTTGAGCCATAATTCAGCTCCTGCATCACAATCTATAAACATTGTGCCTGAGATTTTTTTATTTTTTGAGCATTTAGGTTCTGTTAAATACTATTTTTACTGCTCCTGCTGCATGCAATCACTCTTGTAGGCCACAGGAAAAAGAAAAACAGGAAAATCATTTGTTTTATCTGAAAACTCAAGAGTGAAAGCCTCTAACTCTTCTTTAGACAAACGGATCAAGTGTTGCATCAGTAAAGTTTATCAATGTGTACATGCAAGTACCTTAGCAGAGATGAGAGTTTAAGTTCTCTATTTGTTTCCTGGGCCTCTGCATGTGTAGAAGAAATCTAGGAAAATGCTTACCGCTTTCTTCTGCAGCCCTCTGTAAGGAGGTAGGTAGGCTCAGGCTCACATAGCAGATAGATATTTCCTAAAGAGATCCCCAAACATTTGCTGTTTGCACGTTAAAGTTTCTCTGGCAAGGAAAGGGAGTTCTTTTGTACGTGCTTGCTACATGATGAACTATAAAGTCATTGTCTAAATCATTGCACTGGAGGGTAACTGTTTCTGCACAGCAAAATTTGATGCTTGCTCTTGACTACATTGATTCAACAAATGAGGTATCTCATCTGCCCAGAAAGCACCTGTGGTTACTATTTTTGCTGGAAAATATTTCAATATAAGCCATCAAAGAACTTAATTGTGATCAAGAGTTGTTCTTTTTCTAGACTTGGAGAGATTCAGGTTCATGGTACAAATAAAATACTAGAGCCATGAGCTGGATTGTGCCAGTAGGGTTTTTTTTTTTTTTTTTTTTTTTTTACTTTTTGAATCTCATGGAAAAAAAAAGATTTATTATCACTCCTTTACTTGAACTTATGCCATTAAATAACTTGTTTAATGTAACTATGAAATGTCTTATGCCTAACACATACTAATTTCAGCAGCCTCTTATTTGTGTGCAAATGGAAAAGTATGGTGCCTGTAGTGGGCTTTTCCCTTGTGGGCTTTTATTGACCTTCCCATGATAAACAATGTTTATATCTTTGTTCTAGCTCTGTAATCTGGAAATATTATCCATGCATTATGAATGAAGAATAGAAGTGATCTGTTTTTCCTATGTGATTCTCTAGACATTCTTGCTATAGTGAAGAAAGGAATGTTTCCTTTGACTTTTAATCTCAAAAGGAGTCCTCCAGAAGACATTCTTCTCTTTCTGCAAGCCTTACTAAGATTATTTTCTAGAATGCTCAGGAAGTCTGCTTACATCTTCTGTCCTTACTACATTTCCCCTGTGTATGAAGACAATTCTTTTACAAATTGCATGTATTGCCTGTTTTACTCAGGGATCTCTGGGAGATGCTATGCTTAAATGCAATCAAAAGCAATTTTTGAGGAAGTTCCTAGTTCAACCACTCCACCCTTGCAGTGAACATCCAACATACTTAAAGTTTAATGAAGTTTAAAATATCATATGAAAATAGTGTAAGTTTCCAACTTAATCTAATAAACTTACTCAAGAACAAAATGGAACAACGTGTTCCATGAGCAGCATGACTAATGGCTTGTAAATTTGTCCCTTATCCCTTAAATCTCTGAACGCTTGCACTGTGCAAAGAATTGTGTGCGCTGCAACTCTAGACCAGCTTGCCAGTAGGAGGCTGTTATTTGTTTTTTGTGTCTGCAAAGCAGTGTAATGGTTAAGTTCTGCCTCTAATTGAGCAAATTTATGGGTACTGCTACTTTGAGTCTTTTCCCTGCCCAATTGTTGCCATTTTTGACCACAGGATAGAACACAACAATAAGATTTGGGCAGGTAAGAAATCAGAGAAAAACTCTTTTATTTCCAGTAACTCTAATTCTTTTTGGAAATCAAACCACGTAGCCTAACAACTTAGCGTAATTTTGCCAACTATAAACATGACTGATTGAGCCCATATTAGGGTAAGAATGCTAGATAAAAAGTGATTGAATTGCACTGAATTTTGTTTTTTTTCTTAACATGGTGAGTTGCAAACTCATATTCGTGGTTTAGACCTTGGCAAGTTTACCAAAATGGGTTAATCATAGGAATTATAGAGAGCTGTAGAACTGAGGTCGCCAGTGGGCGAGATGGTTGAGTTCAGTATCTGGGGCAGGGAAAAAAGCAAAGCAAAATACTCTGAACTGCTGCTTTCTCACTTGGTACTGATCTTGGCACATTAAGTGGGTTGAATGGTAGAAGAGCACTTGTACCTCTGAGTGGCTGACGTGAAAGTGCTGGCTTGGTTAGAAGATTACAGGCTTGGTGGTTTACTTGTTTGACTTGGAAAATTATACACTCTTCATATTTAGTGAATATACAGGTAGACATAGTGACTTAAATTGCAGGTCGTTTTCTAAAACTAAACAATTTCTTTCAGTTCTCCCCTCCTTTACTTCTGGCTCTTTAAAATAAGAGGAAAAACACAGTTCTATAAATCTGTACTGTAGTGTTGTTGATATTGATTTCTATAGAAACAGCCTTCATAATTTTTTTTATTCTTTTCAGGGTGCCTGGGGTGTGGGTGGGCAGGAATGTCAAGAATAAAGTTGAATGACTTTCAGCTTTGTGCATCCAGTCAATCTATTTAGAGTTTTTTAAGAAAAATCAAGAGAGGTTAAGCAGCTCTTACCTGCAGAGGAAATTATACTTTCACACTTTTTTCAATAAATGATTTGAATAGATTTATTCACGTTGAACAGTTGGATATCATCAAGGGCTGTGTAAGGGAAAAGAAAAATCTGAAATTGTAGAATTTCTGGTTTTCCATGAATGAGGTTTTTTTCAGGTCTGTTAAGTTAGGCTGAATATGGCTTGTTCAGGAAACATAAAGCTAAAAGGAGAGGACCATGACATAAATATGTGAATCTGCATTATATTGCTGTTTGGCAAATGATTAGTATTTGTTGGTCTGTTTTTTAATACTCCTATCGTTAGGCATTTATTGCTGCACAATTTGTAACACCTTAGCTATCAACTGAAGATTTTAAATTGTATCCAGGTTCTCTTCTATTACATGAAAACGAGTTTGATGTATAGTTTGGGAAGAGGACAGAAACAGAGTTGGGAACTGACTGGGTTTAGTTTTTTTTCCATGAATCTTTTGACCTGCCAAAGAATAACAGTTCTACGATCAGGTTTAGATAGTTCTGTAAAAAGAGGAAAAAGAATACAGCACAATATTATGAAATAAATTTCTTGGTCAAAGTTTTTTTTTTTTTTTTTTTTTTTTTTTTTTTTTTTTTTTTTAAGCTTCCATTTTTTTAACAATGGCTTGTAAGGCTAATTGAATAGACCTGGTAAAATTCTGTATGTCTTTGAGACTAGACCGTGAGGTGAGAGGAATGACTCAGAAGAAATGGACTTGTTTCAGAACAATCCACTGCAATACGGATGTCACTTACATGCTTAGCTGGGTCACAGAAGCAAAGTGCGCTCTCTACTCCAGAAAGATGAGAACTTGGAAGCTGCTTAGGAAAGTACCTGTCAGATGTGTACACTGAGGAACCAGGGTTTCGTGTGGTGTGGATGCCAGGTGTGATATGCAGTTGTTGTAAGATGAGGACGATCTTCCTGGATGGTGCAGAATGAGTCCAATCATGTCTACTCTCCCCTTATTCCTTTTGCCTTGCAACGGGTAAGGAGACGTGGAGGAGCCTGAGATAGTGAATTTACGTTCATTTGCCACTGGCTACATCAGTTCAATGCACTTTGCTCCAAGGATGCAATATTCTTACTCTTGATGTGTCATTTTAATCATAACTTTAATAAGTACACAATTATATTTTCATTCCCCAAATTTGCTTCCCTCAATCTCCTTTTGGAAAAGAAACATCAAATAACAAAATTTTAAATGATTTCACCTGATAGCATGTAATAGCTAAAGGTAATAGTAATGCTCTTAATCTTTCCAATAAAGGAAATGTTGAAATGCTGCTGTGTTAACTAATCAAGTAAAGCAAGCAACCAAAATGCACACCCAAGACCTTACTGGTGTTCCCAAGATCAGCTAATCTGCTGGGCAGGAATTGAGTCAGATGTTCTGTCCTTCCTACTTCCTGCTTTTGTCAACAGCAAAGAACAGGTTACTCTGTTCAACTCCTTAATTTGAGTTTTAACACAGTCCAGTGGATAAATACAATTTGAAATAAAGAATGCTTTATATATATATATATATATATATATATATATATATATATATATATATATAAAAGCATCCTTTATTTTTATATATATATATATATATAAGCATCCTTTATTTTTTTATATATATATATATAAGCATCCTTTATTTTTATATATATGTATATATATATTTTCAGACTTGTCTGATAAGTTGTTTAAATCAGCTTTGAAAGAGATAGACCACTTTGCCCTTTTCATAAAGGGGGCTGCTAACGCTGTAGACTGGCTAATGCTTGGACCTATCGGAAAGTAATCTCTCTGAATAATGCTTTGAAAAGACAAAGAATATAATACAAAATTTAAGTAGTTATTTACATTGTTTATCTTAAACTCGGATGTTACATCTTTGTTTCTGAGCTGCTGTACTGTTTGCTTAGTAGACAAGTGTTCGCACACATGCACTTTGAGATTGTGATCTGCTGAGATTTTTTATTGTGAATGTTTGTTTGCTTTATGTCACTACAAAAACTAGCCTTGCTTGCCTTGATGAAATGATGAAATCTTGCATACTTTTCTGTAGTTTTTCTGGAGTTCAGCCTATAGCAATGAAAACAGATTTCATTTCTGACAAAGCTAATATTACTTACAGAAACAGAGCCCTAGGAAATGTCTGAGGACTGCATACGGAATAATATGTTTGACTATAAAGATGTCATAATTAATGCACTCTGTTTTGTAGACCAGTTATTTCTTTGACAAAGCCGTGGAAATAGGTTTATTAAAAGTATAGCATCTGAGAAGAGCATCAGAAGCGTCTTTGATAAATATCTTGTTACAGCTGGTTGATTGTGTGGCTAAAGAAGTGCCTATTCAGGGTGAAGTCTGGCTTCCTTGGTTGTCGGTCTCTGTTAAAGAAAAACGCAAATCTTTCTGCCTGGCTATATTGGTAAACACAGCACAGGGCTAGAGGTTATTTTTGTGTTCAAAAGCGAGACGCTGCGCTAAGTAAAAGTTATTACTATAGCTCCATCTTCCCATTTGAGAGTGATTTACAAATAAAATTTTGTAATCGTTGCAGACACTACCATTTTCCCAAATGAGACGTGATTCCCCAAGAGTATTACACTACATTGGTTGGATCATTAAAATACCTATAATTTTGATTTCATTTTTTCATATTTCTCAGGAAGAGCCTTAAATATCAAGCCTTAAAACCTTTTAATGCAGAGAAATGTTTTTTATAACTGAAGTATTTTAATCTTTTAAAATATATATATAGTTTTTTTTTTTCCTCTGACTCTTGTAGAGTTGGACATGGTAACTAAGACACTGGGTGAAATATTCCACTGAATGGGGTAATCTGCAAATCATTTTAATTCTCTTAGACCAGTTGTTGTTTCTTCATGATAACTTATGTAATCCCAAATAATAAAAGTATTATGCCACATAATAAAGTATTTAGAGTACGCTATGAATATAACAAAGTACCTATGACTATTTTAACATGACAATATAGCTGTAGGATTAAAATACCTGCTTGCTGATTACCCTAAAGGCTTATGATTTTATGTATGTATGTGTATGTATGTGTGTGCAGGGGTGTGTGTGTGTGTGTGTATATATGTGTGTGTGTGTATATACATATTATACACACACACTCTCTCTCTGTCTTTAGGGTAATCATTATATATGTTTGTTTATAATATACATATATATATATGTATGTATATAACGGCCATCTAACACACTGATATTTCCGCTATATATGTACACATAGGTGTATGTGTGCAGCCAAGAATGGATGATTTTTTTAAAAAAATGTTTTTTTCAGTTGTTCAACACTTCAAATTTTTTGAAGCAATGGTTCTTCGGGGATGCCAGTAATCAGCGTTATAGTTGTGGAAGTAACTTCAGTCATCTCAAAAAATTAAGATGCTTTCATATTTCTCTAATGCTAAACATTAAATAAAAACACATAGTAATATTTTATATACAAATGATTCCTGACAAGAGCATTTTGTACATGAAAATGGTTTGGTTACTCTACATTTCTCAGTCGTCTTTAAAGAAATCAGAAATAAATCAAGACATAATTTGATTATAAGTGACATTTCAATTCTACAACAGTGTCAATCTTCTCAAGGCTTTTTGGTGCCTATAGCCCCTGATCAGGAGCCCTCAACCTTCCCCGGGGAGCAGCTAGGGGGAAGCGCTGCGCCGAGCTGCCCGGAGCCGCCCGTCCCGGCGCCGCAGTGTTTCCGCACCTTGCCCGTGGTTCCCCGTGCTCGTTGCAATGCGCCTCCCGAGCAAAAAGCAGCAGTTAATGCACTTTTTTTTTTTTTTTTTTTTTTTTTCCCTTCCCCCCTTTTCCTGCCCAACTCTTTCCCCGCGCCAGGCGCCGGGGCGCCAGCTGCCTGCGGGGACGCAGGGGAAGGGGAAGCGCGAACCGCTCCGGCCGCTCGCCTCCTTCCAGGAGATGGTGCTGCAACCTCGCTAAAAACGCCGAGCGGCCGGGCCGGGCCGGGCTGGGGGGACACGCAGGGCTGCTCCGCCGGGCAGAGGGGCCGCCTCAGCCCGGCCCGGGGCACCGACGCTTCCCCCCGCGGCTGCCCCGCTTCGAGGGTCGTTTCCCAACTTTGACTGGCCGCTTCCGCCCTCCGCTCCCGCAGCGGCGAAGAAGGGTACCCGGGGGCTGCTGCCTCGACGCTCTGCCCTGGGCCCTTTCTGCTTCAATTCGGCCGGATTTCCCACGTTTTTCAGTCATTCTTTCCAGAAAGATCTCATGGAAGTCTTGAAAGCTGTGTTTTGTTAAAAACTGGACAGTCCCGCACGTTTCACTCCGTGTCTCCGTTAGCCTCCCTCAGCTGTGATCTACCACTGTGTTTTTTCCAGTTAAGTGCCTAGAGAGGCTCTGAATTGTCTTTTTAAGTAAACCCTTAGTTTAGTAAGTAAACTAAGATATGAAGAATACCTTGTTGAAAAAAAAAGCACAAATTCTGTAGCATAATTATGTATTTTTTTCTGTCTCGCTAATCACTTCTCCTATGCTTTTAGTAGGCAGTTGTAAAGGGAATGGTGGCCCTTAACTCAGGAAGCCCGACAAAACGGGGCATCAGATCCCAGTAGGCAGACCCTGATCTCTCAGTAGCGTTTACCTTTGTCAGAAGTGCATTAGTTTCTTTTCTGGAAGTGCAAAAATTGAGTTGTTTTGCTAAGAATGCATGGGCTTGCTTTTTGTGTCCAGAGTTTTATTAAAAAAAAATGAATACCTTATTAAGGGAATCCATTCAGAATAAATTGTGCCATACAAATGTGTGGGTTGCTATAGCAAAGCTGGCCCTTCTAGAGCATGCAAGTCTTTGGGCTTGCTGTTGAACAGTTAAAATCGAGTGATTTGTGCTTTGACTGCTCTGTCCATCCCTGCTCTAGTACTGTGAGCTGGGCCAGCCAGAGCTTGCTTTCCCTTGCAAGCAGCCGGAGATGTTGCTCATGCCCAGTGCGGGCATGAGCAGAGGCTAAAGCCCACCGCTGGTGACAGACGTCCTTTTCAATCACCGGTGTGTGAGATGGAACGATTTGGATAACTAGTTGAAGCCTACTTTATTTCCCTTTTAACTTGCATTTCTAGTCTTTTTTTTTTCTTTCAGCCTATACCCTGGCCTTCAGGTGCCCTTACAACAGGAATTTTTTTTTTCTAGTCCACACACTTCAATAGCTCCTCAACACTGGCGCAGATGAGGATTCCCAGTGCTCAGGCAAGGACTGAAAGCTGCAGTCACTTGGGTGCTTGGGGCCAAGGGCTCAGGCTCCGACCAAAAAGGCTTTAAATAGGCTCTGAACACTTTGTCTGGCTGCGGAGCGCATTCTGTCCCAGGACTGTCCCAAGGCAATGTATGTCGCCTTGTGTGGACTTGTGAAAAAAGCAGAGGAGTACAAGTATCTGACCCAAGTTTCAGGGAAAGCAAAGATGAGGCAGAGCTATGAACGGACTGATACCGACCCCACGGCTGCCTGCCTTGGTGTTTGGAGCAGACTTCAATGCTTCCCGTGGGAACCTTCATCATTAGATTTCAAAGGCTTGGAGGAGCTTGTTCCTTTGCAGTCATGGAGACCTTTGCTTAGAACAGGACACATCCCAGAAGGACTAGTTTGGTGACTGAAGTAGATTCTCATTTTGTCACTCACACAGCTCCAGGTGTCCTTCGGTTATTTTAGAGTGTCTGTTTAAGCTGTGAGGATCTGCACTGCCAATTGGTTTCACCCACAGGGCTCAGCAGCTTTTGTGCCCCTTGTCCTCCTGCTGGCCATCTTCAGAGCTTTCTCAGCACTGTTCATTCACAACCTGCTAATGCTCTTCACCTGCAAAGGGATCCCTTAGCTCTGCAGGATCTAAATTTGTTGTTCTTCTGCCTGTCTCACTGAGCATGGAGCTTCTGCTATGGCTCCATACTTCTTTATGGAGGTGATGTTCCCTGTTGCTACCTACCTCTTTCACAAAGCAGATGGCAGTCAGGCTTTCATGATGGATCAACAGTTTTCTTCCCTGATAGGATGTCTCTGTGCTCCACTTTCTTCTTCTGGATTCTACCTAAATCAAGAGGTTCGTGTACTGGGATATTTTTTGCCTCCACTGTCTAATGCAGGGAACAGCTTTCCATGCTGAAAATGTCAGCTGTCTCACAAGTCTTGACTTCAACACAGCTGTGGATGATCACTCAGAATTTTCTACCTTCCTTGTTTAGTCCAGGTCTTGTGTGGAAAGGCTTCAAACAAAATGTGCAAGTATGCCATAGCCTTTCAAAATAGGTGGATCATGTGTTGTTGGAACATGTTCAGCCAGGATTTGGGCTGTGTTGTCAGCTCCACTTGGGCAATCTCCTCCAGATTAAATCATCCAAATTGAGGGGGTTAAGCAGGCTCAGCATGTGAATCAGGCATATTCCTCCCACTACGGCTGGTGGAGATCCACTCAAAATAATCAGCAGAGCCTGCAGAGTGGTTCAGCTCAGCGAGCGCATACGGCTCAGTTCAGCGGCCTAAGTAGTTATCACGTGGAGCTGGCTGTAATTCATAAACTTGTTGAGTATGCAAGGAAAAAGAAAAGGAAAAACAATATTTGTACATATTCAAAAAATAAAATTACAAAATACAATATTAGGCTGTCCTACCACCTGGATGTAACAATTTATTTAAGTGGCTATTAACTCAGTATTTTTGCAAGGGGGTAGTTTCAACTACACGTTTTACCTTTCAGAAAGAGGCTGAATTTAAGGCATCCAAATAGCAATGAAGTTTATTAAAATGATGACAAAAATTTTTGATGGGAACTTGTCAAGGTTGACTTTTATGGCATTGAATTAAGTGTCAGTTAAAACTTTGTTGAAATCATGCTAGTTCTAAGTTACAAAGACAAAGTTTTTGAAACGTCTTTTTCTTAGGCATATCTTCTCTCTAAATGTCGTCTCATTATCAGAAGGTTCTAAAATTTCACTGAACTAAACACAGATGAAAATGGACTGTCTCGGCAATGGGCTCCGTTCACTGCCACCGGCCCAGCTTCGTCACCCCACTGCTGCGCCCCCACTGTCCCTCGGCTCATGTGAACTACATGTGATTAACTGGAACATCTTCAGGCTTTAGAAATTTCAAAAGGAAAATATATTTACTTTAAAATATTTATTAGTTAACTGGTCTGTACTTATCATGCACCAGGTCTTGATTAATTAGCATGTGTGTGATGCCTCTATGAGAAACAAAGCCTATGGGGATGCAATAAAAATGCCATGATTGAGTGCTCAACTAGCAAGGACTGAACAGGCTGTTTTAGCTGAACAAGTGAGCACTAAAGAGCATTTTCAGGCTTCAAATGCAGCCTTTCACTGTGGAGATCCAATATGACAGGGCATGTACTAGAATATGTATAACCGGTTTATTTAAAAAAAAATTGCACCGAGATGGCAATGCAAAAAAAAGAAAAACAACCCACCTTATCACCATGTTTTTAGGTTCTGCTGCATCGTGACAGCCAAAAGGGGCCTTCGTTTGCTGTTTTTACAGCTTGCTGCCTGAATTGTGGTTTCTTGGCTGCAAGCGAGAACTTGTTGTGAACTCTGGCAGGCTGTTGGATGATGATAAATGCTCTAGGGAACAACTGAGGGCAAAAGCCTGCCCTCGTTTACCCTACGCGTAATCCTATGGGTTTCTCTAGGCAGCAAAACATCTAAAGGTCTTTTTTTTTTCTTTTTACTTTATTTAATTTCAATATATATTGACAGGCATTATCAATGTTTGGTTTAACTGTAGTGTGCCTCGGTGGGGCCACAGAGGTTTACACGAGATATGTCTTAATGGATAACAAAAGAGCTTAACGCCTTCTGCAATTCTCTCGTGCTAGTTATTTCTCAGAATCATAATTTTCACGTTATCTTGCACTTTATAAATCAGTCGTTTGCTTCCCCCTCAGAGCAGTTATAGGAACTGTGCAAGCTGGAAACAAAAATACCGTTCCCCTTCTCCGTCCTGCAGAGGTTATCTCCCTCCGTTACTATAGCCCAGGCCACTTATCAACCATGCAGCACTGACTCGACAGTCAAGACTATCTTTTAAGGGGGAGGAAGTTTCCCCTGAATTAGGGAGTAAGTTACTGTCAGAAAAGAGGCAGCTGTAGAAAACCAGACCAGGGGGTTGTATGGGGCAGCTACAGAGCCGTAGATTAAGGGTTTAGGGGTTTTTATAAACTTGCATGTAGGGCTGTGGGACTCTTTCTGAGCCATCCAGATTACAAACCGGCCACGAATTGCCAGTAGAGGAGTGACCCCACGCCTAAAGCTCCATGGTATAAAATCCCTTTGGAGCTGGATATAAAGAGCAATCCCCCGTGGCATGCCCCGAAAGGGCAGTTCGAGCCGAGCCGAGGCCCCGCGGGCTGCCAGGCCTTTACGGTGTTTCCTACCAAGCGTAGCCATGTCCCCGAACCGGTGCCGCTTTACTGGTTGGGCAGCCTGGCTGCGTTGTGGGCATGCGGCGTTGGAAGTTATTAATGAAAGTTGTGTTTGTGAACACCGTTACAGAAATGCTGATTGTTAATAAGGAAAATTCCCTCTTTTTTTTTTTTTTTTTTTTTAACCTTTATTTTATCTTTTTCTTTCTCTGTTGTTGCTAGGTTTCTGATGCAAAGCAAGGCTTGTGGAAAGAAGTAACATCTTATTAGACCTGGTGATAAAACGTAGGGAAGAGACAAGTTTTTGAGCATGTAGACCCTTCTTTCTTAAGAAGTGGACTTAAAGCTAAGTTGCAGCTGAGGAGAGTTGCTCTGAGCTCCGTCATACTGACCGGGCAGCCAAACTGAGAAAAAAAATGTCGTTGGTACCTGCAGAGCAGAGTAGAGGGTTAGCAAAAAGAGAGCTCATGGCTGTCTTCAAGGAACAGGAGGAGGTGAGGACTTAGCTGTGCACCTGCAAAATGCTGAGATGTGCCATGGGATCACTGACTGCAGAGGTGGTGGTGTTTAGCATCCAGGAGACTTGTGACTCTGGCTTCTCTCTGTTGTAGATGCCCCTGAAATGGAGGACTGACAGATCAGAGGTGGAGCAACTATTTCATGAAAAATATTCTCCTATTGCTAAGTGGGTGCTTCACTGCTTTATCAGTTGTCTGTGGTAAGTTCAGCTAGTGCGTACAGCAATTGCTTATCTTCTGATGTGGTCAAAAACCAGGCTCCAAAATATCAAATTTTGGAGATTATTGATGCTCTTTCCCCATAATAAACAATTTTGATTAAAAACTCCTGCTGAGAGTTTCCCAACTGGAGCCCCACTGCAGCTACAGCCGGAGGATATGTCATGAATCGTCAATGGCTGCAGAAATATCCAGTCACAGGGACACCACTACTTGTGAGAATTTATGTTACGGAATTAGAAGTTTTGGCAAAAGATGCAGACCACAAAGCTTCTGGTGTGCTTAGGATTGCAGGAGGTACTTTACAGTAGAGAGGGTGTTTAGCCCTTATTTATATATGTACTTTTACAGAATCACAGAATGACTGAGGTTGGAAGGGACATCTGGAGATCATCTAGTCCAATCCTGCTGCTTAAGCAAGGTCACCTAAAGCATGTTACTCAGAGCTATGTGCAGGCAAGTTTTGGATATCTCCAAAGATGGAGACTCCACTACCTCTCTGGGCAACCTGTTCCAGGGCTCAATCACCCTTCCAGTAACGAACAAAAAGGCATTGAGAGCAGTCTGGCTTTATCTATTTTTTTACACCAGGCACTTACGCACATTGCTGAGCTCCCCCCTGAGCTTTCTCTTCTCCAGACTGAACAGTCCCAGTTCTCTCAGCCTCTCCTCATACGTCAGATGCTCCAAGCCCTTAACCATCTCGATAACCCTTCACTGGACTTGCTCCAGTAAGTCTATGCCTCTCTCATACTGGGCGACCAGCACTGGACCCAGCACTCCAGGTGTGTCTCACCAGGGCTGAGCAGAGGGGAAGGATCATCTTCCTCGACCAGCCCGGGGTACCCCAGGCTGCCTTTGCTTCAGGACATGTTGCTGGCTCACGTTCAATTTGTTGTCCACCAAGATGCCCAGGTCCTTTTCTGCCAAGCTGCCCCTTTGTGTGGCTGCAAGTGGAAACCAGCTGTCCCATCCAGAGGTGCATTCACGTGCAGGTGATGGTGTTGGCTAAACTGAAGAATTGCTTTCCACAGAAAAATCAAACAAGTCTATTTTGTCTTTAGCGTGATGGAAATATCAGCAGAGCTACTACTGTAATTTCCTTGCTCAGTTTCTCCTATGATACTGCAAAATCACTTCGGAGTACTATTGTTTTAAAATCCAAAGAGCTGATTGATAGGAATTTATCGAATTGCACTTTTATGAAAACTATGAATGCTGGGCCCAGCCTTTCCTTCAGGTGTCACTATAAGAGATATTGCAGCATCTGCCATGTCAGGATCCTACCGCTGATTTAATGTCAGCCTTAAAATGCTGGATTTTAGTGCTTTGTGGGGGAAAAAAACTTTTGAAGTTAAAATAATATTATAAGTGCTTCACTAAAATGTTAAAGGCCACAAGGGAAAACTTGGGAATGAAATATAACCCTTCCCTATCCATGCCCAGCTGAACAAGGAGAATGGCTGCTGGTCATGTGTGGGTGCTAAAGAAGGAAAGGTCAGTTATTTTACAATATTGCTAATGGATGAGATATCAGTGGCACAGAGTCTTCTATCACATTTAATTACCTGATTTTGTTTTTCCAAATTGTGGCGTATTTTCTATTTCCCCTCATACGGAAAATGATTAAATATTGTAAAAATAGTTAAATGAAAATATGCTCAATGTTTTATTGCACAAAAACTCTTGAAATATTAGAACAGATAGAAGATCTGTCTTACTGTTCCTGCTGGAAAACTCTTTAAAAAACAAACAAAATCCCAGAACAATCTTGGAAGTTCTATAAGACAAGGAGTTAAAATGAAGTTTTCTGTGGGTTCGCATACCTTCATGAATTACAGTAATACTTATATTTCCTAAGCACTTTGCATTTATATTTCATTCCAAAAAAGAGTTTGCAGGCCAGTAGTGACAGCATCATCTTCATCCTGCAGAGCTGAAATCTAGTTTCGTTCTTAGCCTGGTTTCAGACCAGGAACCCAGACCAGTGGTCTAAACCTGTTGATTACTCTGCAGTGAGTCTCCCTCAAGCTGCTTTGTTTAGATGCTCATACTTAAATACTGAATATCTGCTGGAACTGGGACTTGAACTTTGGCTCTGAATGCTGCGAAAGAAGGGGCAATCTCTCTTTTGCCCTGTGGATATTAATCACTCCTACAAAGTCGAACTGTTCAAAACAGACAAAATAAATCGGAGGGTTATATTAAAAAAAAAATCCCTTCTGGGATGGCAGTATCAGCCGGCTCTCCCATGAGGAACTGGGACCACTGGCATGCAGTGATCACCCAGTTTGCTGAAAAAAACGAGTATTTCTGTTAAAAGTAGGAACATAGACTAACTTAAGAGGAAAAAGGAGTTCAAAGCAAACATGGAAGTTGGGAGTCTTGCCTCGAGCACTTGCTAAATCCATGACCATTTTTTGAGAACAGATTTGGGCCTCAGGCGGCACAGGAACGCACCAGGGTCTGACTGTGGTGGTCCTCCTCGAGCCCCTAGGAAAGGGGGTGGCTATCGGGACATGTGCGATAAACCCGTCCCGCACACGACTTGGCTTTGCCTGATCTAAGATCTTTTCCAGCGTGCTGTTAACGTGAGCTGCTGGTTGGTCCTGCGGGGTGGCCTCTCTCTCCACGGCACGTGTCGCTGGCAGCCCTTCAAGGGTGCCTGCCGGCTGGCAGAGAGGACAGGCCCATGCCGGGTCCGCTGGAGAAGCGCCCCGGAGCTTTCAGACCTACTAATGGCATATCCAGTGCCCACCTCTTTACTTGAACACGGTGCATACAACTAGTTAGGGGTAAATGACACTGACGATTATGTTTGATTACAATGTTGGAAATAGTTACAAAAAAGGCAGGACATAAACCACATAATCAGTATTTGCCTTTTTCCAGCCGGTCACAGAGGCTACGTTAGCATTGCACAGTGCTGCTTGTACATGGTGCTGTCAGATAAAGAAGAGCATAGTCTGATCCAAATCTGTATCACATGGCTTCTTTCAGATTGATAAAAGTGTTTTGTTTTTATGCCTTGCAATATCCACCATAGAATAAGAGAAATTTTTACAAAAGTGCTTTTCTAAATCCACACCGTGTCTCTAAATTTTCAGTTATACAGAAGTTATTCACATCACACTAGCTGAGTTTTAAGCCTGTTATAGTTTCTTTCTACACTGTTAATGTGATAAATGATTTATTACTGCGCATTACTCCTCTAATCCTTCACAACAGAACACACAATTTTGAGATGGGCATTTTGCAGAAAGAATGAAGCACTGGTAATATGAAAGCGCGCTAGAGAACGTGCCTTTTATCTTTGCCAAAAAAAAGGTGACAAACATGCTTTCAGGGTGACCAGAACCAAACCACAGTTTCTGAAGAGATACTGAACATGGACAACAACTAACAGCTTCTGAGTTGCTGCATCAAGTCAGCAGCTGTTGGGTAACATTTATTCAAGGGTGGATGAAGCCATAGGGATTCTGCAGTGGCCTCAACAGGACAGCTGAATACAATCAAAGTTTTCTACTGTAGGCAAAACACAAATAGCATAATAGCAATAGTTGATATTGGACTCTAGGTCTTCAGAGTAGCTAAATCAAAATTTCTCCTCGACGTTTTATTTTGAGATTTTGATCAAAACTTTTGGTCCATTAGAAATTGAAAGGGAGTAGAACAGGTTTCTACGAAAGCTTTAACTAAAATGGATTTTGCAGTGTTACTGCGCTTATGAATAGTTGCAGTATGCTTTATGTGAAAATTTTTTTCAGAAGTGAAGATTCCATATTTTATGAAAATTAGTTGATTTGACTTCCACTGACCTTAGAGTAATACAGTGTTGCAATATATGTCAAATCTAATTAGAGATTTGTTGGCTTATCGAATAAAGACAGCTTTTGAGCCAGAAAATCTGAATAGGCAAGAGTTTAAGTTTCCAGAAACAGCTTTACTGTATTTGATCTGTGCAGAAATGAGATGAAAAATTCCTCTATCACTTTTAAAACATGTTTTGGCTGAAAAGAAAATGCTTAATAAAAAGGAAAAAGAAAATTAGATTAGTCATTGTAGTTTTGCTGCTCAAATAAAATGCTCGTTTGGAACAAGTTTGTATCTCACTTGTTCAGGAAGCAGCAGCAGCTATTGCCTCCCTCTGCCTGCAGCCCTTCACTTCAAGGATAGTTTGATGGAAGATAAATATCGGGCAAAGGCCATTCAAACTGGGAAACACATCCGTGCCGTTCGCCAGTGCGGTAGGGCTCAGACTCTGGAAAAAGTCTGCGGTAACAGTCCCTCCCTCACTAGCAACCCTCCCTTTCAGAAATAGGCAGTAGGAAGTAGCAGAGCAGGTGGTATGATGGTGTGAGTCAGAGCTGGCTCTGCAGCATCATCAGGGGAAAGCGGCTGTTGAGAGGTACCTTGGTCTAAGCCGTGACCAACACGGTTCCTGTTCATTTTTACACTCACAGTGCATGCGCTCCTCTTGTTCGGCATTAATCAGGGTTAATTACAGGAAGTGCTGCGTATGGATTGAGTGTCCGTATTTTTTATTAAGAAAAAAGGGAGTATTTTTTGGAGGGCAGTGCAGACTGAGTGGATCTTGGGAAGCAGCAGTGTTTAATAGTGAAGCTGCAGTTCCAGGTCTGCCTGTTTACAACTTTGCAGTGCATCTATGAATACGTAGTGTTTTACTTAATATCTAGTGAAAATCACACTGAATTGGTTTCAGTCCTGGTGTTCTTTTGTTTGATTGGTTTTTCCCTTCCTTGGATTCTTTGAGTAGGAGAACGTTTCCCATGCACCAGCATGGACCATCAGGAAGCATTAGTAGCACGTGCTGCCACAAGGAGTAACAGGGCAACAAGCAAGGAGAAAACTGTGGTTTTATACTGGAAGCTAGGTATGAGGTGTGAAAGGAGGAGCAAATGTTTGTTATTTCTTCTCACAGAGGGGTTTGAAATAAGTTTCAGCTTCCCTGAAGTGCTTTCCTTTCTGTCCCACTGTTGGCTGTTCTCTGTGATGGGAGCTCGTCCTCAAGCTGCCTGTGATCCTTCTACAGAGAAGTTTTCCCACGATCTTTCCAGTTACCATGAGGCTGGGTAAAAAAAACAGCGGTAGAGCTATTCTACAGTAGTTGATTTGGGATCCAGGCTAGAATTTGTGTTTGGGGCATCAGGAAGGAAGAGCCAGGACAGAGATGGGTGGTGCATGAGAAGTTTGCACCAGTGGAAGGCTTTCTCTCTAACCACTGTCTCCGTGGGTGTCTTGGCTTTGTTAGTGTGCGAATGAACTTCTCTGATGTTTCCTCTTTAAAGCACATGCTTAATTTTAAGCCAATCCTTTGATGGCTTTTGGCTTTACAGAACATGTAACAAAAATAATTCCTATCCACTTTGCATCTTAGGATATTTTTGAAGGATTATGAAGTGCTTTTGTGTGCCTTAAGTTAGCAGAAGTCCTCCAGCTCTTTCGGAGAACCTGAGCCTGAGAAAGTTTTAGTGCAAATACACAGCAGCTCTGTGCAGCATGGATTTTCCCTGCTTCCACTAAAGCTGCAGCAAGAACTGCAGCTCTAACTTCAGAAAGGAGACATCTTTTTAAGAATCTGGAGTTTCCGGTTAAATTTATTGTGTTGCCTATGAAATGAAATATTCCTCAAACATTGTTGATCTGATATATGATATGTCTCAATTGAAGTAAAGAAATAATTTTAGTCTCTCGGAAGGCCTTCTACATTGCTCAGATCACAAATGACTGTTATTAGTATAATAAGGCATATGACATAGGGGATTACCAATGTGGATTAAGTGCTGTTAAAGTTTCATTTCATGAGTTGCTGAGAGAGCATTTCTACAATGGATAGTTGCTGGCTGTTGTGTCCCTTCCTTTGTCCTCTGTAATCTTCAAAGAAATAATGGTTAGGAGGTTCTCTTAGAATTGACTTAATACCTCAGTACTGCAGTGTTTGTTCTTCTACCCTCCCCAAGTGGCTGTAAATGAATTCTCTACATACCTGTGCTGCCTGCTGAATTGTTGTTATTCTAATGCATTCTGATTTAAGGGCATTTTCTAACAGTTCACTGGTTCATTAGGGATATTCACCATGGAGGATCAAATATTGCAGCCCGTGCACTTTCAGACACTCGGGCATTGAATACGCTTGAAAGTGCTTCCTGAACAGTTGGCATCTTCCTCTAATGCGGCAGTTGGAGACTAGTCATGATGTCAACATCAGCTTATCTTGGCCCAGGAACAGTGATACTGCGCAAGTACAGCTTTGCAAGTAACCTCAAATTTTACTCTCTCATTGACCTCAGTTTCATTTAATGTGTTCAGGAACAGGACTGGAGAACCTTTTTGTCCATCTCTTACAGACCGTAATCATTGCAATACTCTAACAGAGCAGCAGAAGGAACATTTTTAAAAACAGCAATGACATGAGCAGTGTCTTCTTACAGCTCAGACACAGAGATCAGTAGCTCTGATGGTTTGGCGCTCTAAGAACAACTGAATGGGTTGACAAAAGTCTGGGCATGGATGGCCTGTTGCTTTTGAATTTGTCCCTAGCACTAAAAAGTTGAATCCTTGTTCTGTTTTCCCTGAAAAAAGAGAACCAAGTTCCCCTTTTGACGGAGGTATTTTTCTTGAATGATGACCAAAAATGTTTCTTGCTTCTATGCAACATTTAGTCATTAGAGGTTTATGTTTTAAAACCCTGCCTATTTATTATGAATGGAAATATACAAAATTTCCTTAGAAGCTGACTTGCAAATGTTAATACAGGAATAAACGAACAGTTGATGAATAAGTCCTTCAGAAGCAGGCAGCTTTAGAAACACTCCATAAATTTTCCCCATTAACACATTTAAAAAAACATTTAAAATAATTGTTGAAAGTCACTGAGTGCTGATAACTCTGCTTTATGAATGCGGCCTAATGGAGTAAAGTGATAATTATTTAGCTGCTGTTGCATTTTAATTCAATCATGCTGTGGCCATTACAGAACAGTGCAGCCTTTGGTTTTTTATTTTCCACAGGGCTTAATGAGACTTCACTGGCATACACCCTTCCTGGGAAACCTGCAGGCATGACTACCTCTTTGAAATGCCTGTACACCGACGCACGCAGCATGGGGAACAAACAGGAGGAGCTGGAGATCTGTGTGCCATCGTAGGGCCGTGATCTCATTGCAGTCACGGAGACATGGTGGGATAGCTCACGTGACTGGAATGCTGCCATGGATGGCTACGTGTTTTTTAGGAAAGACAGGCCAGGAGGGCGAGGTGGTGGAGTTGCTCTTTATGTGAGAGAGCAACCGGAATGTATCGAACTCTGCCTAGGGGTGGTGGAGGAGGAGGCAGCTGAGAGGTTATGGGTAAAGATCAAAGGACAGGCGAGCATGGGGGACACTGTTGTGGGGGACACTGTCTACTACAGGCCACCTGACCAGGAAGAGAAAGTGGATGAGGCCTTCTACAGGCAGCTGGAAGTAGCCTCACAATCACAGACCCTGGTTCTCATGGGGGACTTCAACCTCCCTGACATCTGCTGGGAGAACTACACAGCTAGGTACCAACAGTCCAGGAGGCTCCTGCAATGCATCGATGATAACTTCTTGTCACAAATGGTGGAGGAGCCTATGAGGAAGGGCATCCTACTGGATCTTGTCCTTACCAACAGAGAGGGACTGGTTAGAGATGTGAAGGTTGGGGGCAGCCTTGGCTGCAGTGACCATGAGATGGTGGAGATCAGGATCCTGCAGGAAAGAAGTAAGGCAACAAGCAGGATTACAACCCTGGACTTCAGGAGAGCAGGCTTTGGGCTCTTCAGAGACCTAATTGGTGGAGTCTCGTGGGTTAAGGCCCTAGAAGGAAGGGGGGGGTCCGGAGGAGCTGGCTAGTATTCAAACATCACTTCCTCCAAGCTCAAGAGTGGTGCATCCCTATGAGTAAGAAGTGCAGCAAAAGGGGCAGGAGACCTGCATGGGTGAGCAAGGAGCTCCTGGCCAAATTCAGACAGAAGAAGAAAGTACACAGAATGTGGAAGAGGGGACAGGCTACTTGGGAGAATCATAGGAGTGCAGTCAGCGTATGTAGAGATGTGGCGAGGAAGGCTGAGGCCCAGCTGGAATTGAGTCTGGCAAGGGATGTCAAGGACAACAGGAAGGGCTTCTTCAAATACATCAGCAGCAAGAGGAGGACTAGGGAAAATGTGGGCCCACTGCTGAATGGGGCAGGGGCTCTGGTGACAAGGGATACAGGGAAGGCAGAATTACCGATTGCCTTGTGTGCTTCAGTCTTCACTGCTAAGGGCAGCCCCCAGGAATCCTGCAGGCTGGACGTGAGGGAGAAAGTCTGGAGAAGGGAAGACTTTCCTTTGGTTGAGGAGGATAGGATTAGAGACCTTCTGGGCAGGCCATACATCCACAAATCTATGGGCCTGGATGGGATGCACCCACGGGTACTGAGGGAGCTGGCGGGTGTTGCTGCGAGGCCGCCCTCCATCATCTTTGAAAAGTCATGGAGAACTGGAGAGGTCTGGAAGAAAGCCAATGTCACTCCAGTCTTCAAAAAGGGCAAGGAGGAGGACCCAGGAAACTATAGGCCAGTCAGCCTCACCTCCATCCCTGGGAAGGTGATGGAACAGCTCGTTCTGGATGTCATCTCCAGGCATATGGAGGAAAAGAAGGTGACCAGGAGTAGCCAGCATGGATTCACCAAGGGGAAATCCTGCTCAACCAATCTGATAGCCTTCTAGGATGGAATGACCAGCTGGATAGATGAAGGGAGAGCAGTGGACGTTGTGTACCTTGACTTCAGCAAGGCTTTTGATACTGTCCTCCATAACATCCTCCTAGAGAGACTCAGGAAATGTGGGTTAGACGAGTAGACAGTGAGGTGGATTGAGAACTGGCTGAAAGGTAAAGCTCGGGGGGTCGTCATCGGTGGCATGGAGTCTAGCTGGAGGCCTGTGGCTAGTGGTGTCCCCCAGGGCTCAGTACTGGGTCCCATCCTGTTCAACTTCTTCATTAATAACCTGGATGAGGGGACAGAGTGCCTCCTCTGCAAGTTTGCCAATGATGCCAAGCTGGGAGGAGTGGCTGACACATCCGAGGGCTGTGCTGCCTTTTAGAGAGACCTGGACAGGCTGGAGAGCTGCACGGAGAGGAACCTCCTGAGGTTCAACAAGGCCAAGTGCAGAGTCCTGCACCTAGGGAGAAATAACCCTAGGCACCAGGACAAGCTGGGGGCTGACCTTGTGGAGAGCAGCTCTGCAGAGAAGGACCTGGGAGTGCTGGTGGATGACAAGTTGACCAGGAGCCAGCAATGTGCCCTTGTGGCCAGGAAGGCCAATGGTCTGCTGGGGTGCCTTAGGAAGAGTGTTGCCAGCAGCTCAAGGGAGGTGATCCTGCCCCCTCTACTCAGCCCTCATGAGGCCTCATCTCGAGTGCTGTGTCCAGTTCTGGGCTCCCCAGAACAAGAGAGACATGGAGCTACTGGAGAGAGTCCAGCGTAGGGCTACGAAGATGATCAGAGGGCTGGAGCATCTGCCCTGTGAGGAATGGCTGCGCGAGAGCTGGGCCTCTTCAGCCTGGGGCAGAGAAGCCTGAGGGGGGATCTTATCAATGTGTACAAGTGCCTGAAGGGAGGGTGTCAAGGGGATGGGGGCAAACTCTTTTCAGTTGTCCCATGTGACAGGACAAGAGGCAAAGGGCAGAAATTGAAGCACAGGAAGTTCTGCCTGAATGTGAGGGGGAATTTCTTCCCTGTGAGAGTGAGGGAGCACTGGACCAGGTTGCTCAGAGAGGTTGTGGAGTCTCCTTCTCTGCAGATATTCAAGGCCTGCCTGGATGCAGCCCTGTCTAACATGCTCTAGGTGACCCTGCTGAGCAGGGGGGTTGGACTAGATGATCTCCAGAGGTCCCTTCCAACCTTACTGATTCTGTGATTCTGTGATTCTATGAAAGAGGTCTTGGAAATGAGACACCATGGTGGTACTGGCAGGAGCAGGGAGGTGGGCGGCCATGAAGCCTGCATAGAGCAAAGTGGCTCAGGAGTGATATTGACTTAGCTGAACCTCCCTCTGGGCCCCCTGACTGTGTGGATTAAGGTTTGGCTGCCTACACAGAGGTGCTCCAGATGGGTCTGAGCCTCCTACTGATCCTGCAGCACATCTTCTAGCCCTTTGGTGGTAGCTGGGACACCTCAGGACATCGCCAGTCCCCTTCCTGCTCATCATATGTGGGCAATTGCTTTGAGCCCTATACAGCAAAGCTGGTGCTGGGTTGTTTGGTAGATACTGACATAACCTGAGAGCAGTTCTTTGGCACCTCACAGTCAGTCACTGAAGTGCCATGATGCCACCGAGCAGAGTCATGCTGACCTGCTGGCTGCCTAGCCCAGGGAGAGCAAAATCTTCTTGGAAGATCCAGCACCTCTGTGCTCTGGCAGGAAAATCTGTTAAAAATGCTGAAATCACAGGAGTCAAATGCAGTCTTCTCTGAAAGGATGCTTACAGCGTCTTATCCGAAGTAATGACATAGAATTAGAAGTAAATGACGAGTAGTTCAGAGTTCCTGAAAACCTGAGGAAAGTTTATATGTGAACTCCCTGACATAAAACACCACAGCTTGCAAATGGACTGGATGCACAGCTGAGTCTGGGCTCATTGGACCTCAGATGACGCGATGCGCTTTATAGGATCATTCTGTTAGATCAGTCATTGCACTTAAAAGAACAGTTGTAAAGACCATTATACTTCCACGAAATCACTGCACTGGTTGGCCGACTCTAAATAGTGGTGTTTAAGAAGTTTCATACAGTGTAAAGCACAGTTTTCAGCATTTCTACTTGCAGAATTTTACATATTTCATGTTGCATATTGCCGTGATCTCTGCAGTACCCTGTGGTTTTGCTTGAAACTGTGATAGCATACTGGGTCTGAAAACAGGATCTTTGAAAGGCCTTTTTTTCCCCCTTCTTTTTGAAAGGCTGTAAATCTTTTTATTTCCTAGTTTTATTTGTAGCGGCAATTCTGGTTTCATTAAAGATTATTTAGCAAGATAAGCGTACTGAAAAATCCATATCCTCCAGTGGTAAAATGATTAGCTAAGCAAGCACTCCCCCCCCTCGCAGCTGCAAGCCTGCATAGCTCGTGCCTTCCGAAATGCTGATGCATCGTGAGCATGCATGAGCCAAGGGCTCAGGGCTGGTGCCCAAGCTTGTCGGTGGAGAGGTTTGTATGAGTAAATACCAATCGAAACCTTAAGAGCACTTTGGCAGAACAGCTAGATTGTTACCACTGAACAAAAATTTATGGGTTTAAACAAGCAATGCTGTTTTTTTGTAGCGTTAGGTGGAAAAATTAAAGGATGGAATTTAGCTAAAAAGGAGGAAGTTTGCAAGGTAAGCCTAGTAACGTCTGAAAAAAGGGAAGCAGGAAACTGAGAAATGAGAGGACAGTGAAAAATTACGCCTTTTTACAAAGGTTGCGAGTGATTTGTTTTGCAGTGTTGTTTGGCTGCTGAAAGACAAAACCAGCATTTGAATGATTCTACTCTCACAGAGCTGCTGTGCTTGAACACTATCAGAGTGTCTTGGCAAAAGCTTTCTCAGCGTGTAAAGCGTCATGTACAACTAGCACCTACTGGCAGTTTCGCAGAGGTTTCCCTCACGCAGTGGCCTGTCCTCACCAACGCTTTACACTGGATGCCCACCGAGGAGCGTCGCCTTGGGCCATGCGCAAAAAGCCTAATTTGCCGTTGGCAAATTCGGGAGCCCTGCTGGGACATCCCCACTGCTTTACGCGCGCCTGTGAGGGGCTGCTTGCGGGGTGCAAGTGCTCGGGGAGGGGGGTTCACAAGCGCTAACAGCTGCAGCTTCTCGCCGGCAGCCCCCGAGCAAGACCCCGCTTGGCCGAGTGGCGTTGTGCCGGGGGAAGGAGCTGGCCTGCCCGCTGCCGCCTGCACCGCTTTCGGCTCCTTTCCATCTGCAGCCAGGCCCAGCGAGCACAAAACCTGTCTCGGAGCATTCTTGGACTTGGTCGTCCTTGCGTTGAAGTAACGACGCTTTTGCCATTGACTTCTACCAGCTGGGAGCGAAGCCCTGTTCTGATTTGCATTTAATCAAGGGTATTTTTCTCCTTTCCTCTTTCAGCTTTGCAGATTGTGTGTGTTTCTTTTTTTCTGTGGATATTAAAAATATGCAATGAAAGGGATCTGTTAGTCTTCAGCACTCTGAAAATCAGGGCTTTGTTGTTCCCTGGAAGCAATTTCTGAACTTTTTCTGCCTGACGGTGCCAGTAGATCTTCCAGAGCCAATAATCATAAAATGTCAGCACTGCTGAATGGGGACAATGAATTTTCAAAGAGTTCTGTAACATGATTTTACCAGACATTGAAAAGGTCAGACATGAGCTGTAAATAAATTCCCATTTTGCAGCTCTATGCCTCTTCAGTTAGAGAGTAAATTATCACTGAGATAAGCAGTCAAGCAGCTAGTCTTGTTTTTAATGGCCCGAAATTTTGCTAGTTATGTAGGCAGTGCTTTCCTGCAAAGATAAGGAGGCCCTGTAAAAGTATAAAAATTCTTTTACTGGAAGGAGGAGTGTGATAAAAATTAAGTTTAGAAATAATCTTAGATCAAATCCATTTTCTTTTACTTCTGAAGCTTATTGGGACCACCTGGGAAAGCATCAAAAGACAGGTCTAAGCAAACGAACTAACCCTTCCTCTCCCTTTTCTCCGATGCTAGGGGGAACATGCACTCTAACTCCTTCTGGGGAGCTTTCTGGATTTGCAGCCATGTCCTTGCCAGGAGGAGGGTGTGCAGCAGCAGGGCCTGAATTTCAAGTCTGCGAGGGGATGTGGGAGAGGGACACCTACATCTCACCTCCTTCCTGAGCCAAGGAGGATCATCTTATCATGTCTGCAGGGTAATTCAAGTGCAGAAGCTGGTTGTTAGTACAGAGAAGACCTGGCTTGCAGCTGAATCCTCTGTCCTCTGAACGCTTGCTGAGTACAAATAACTTAGCAGATTCCAGAGACGTGCAAAGGCACTAAATATGCAACAGCAGTTTTGGAAACTCAGTAGGTTTTTCTCCACGCACAGGTGGCTTAACCAGCTCTACACTTTGTCCATTGGACATGGGGCTGGTGAAAGCATGCTTTGAAAGTGGCCAGGACCAGCAGGAAAGCTGGGGGTGAGCTGGCTGCTGTCTGGGTGCAGAGCTGAGCCTTGGACTGCCTCTTGCTAAGGAAATCCTGAAAGGTTTGGAGGAGGTCAGGAGGCTTTCACTGCCCTCAGGAAACTGAGGGATGTATGTTGACCATGCAAATGATTTTGGTCACCAGGTGGCATGAGCAGGAGGTTTGGGCTTTCGCCAGAATCAGAGGTTTGGTAGATTGGAAACTTTGTGGACTGGCAAGGTGGTGGGAGAAAGCGTTTGCCTTTGATATGGAAGAAGGCATTTGTAATAGTTGGACGAGAGCAACGCGATTGTTGACCTGGAATGTGATCAGAAATTTATGCGAATGACTTCTTATTAGGTGAGAAAGAAGATGTTTTTGTTTCAAGACAGTTGCTTACTTGAAGTGTTTTTATACCAAAAATTTTTCTATAAAATTAGTAAAGCTACTTGTTGTATAACAAGCGACTTGTTATAGCCTCCGTGATATTACAGATACAAATATGATATGATAAATGGAAATAAGTGCATGTCCAGCTAGATGTGATAAATGGAAATAAGTTGGTGTTCAGCTACTGGCTTGATGTATTTTGCAATATCTATCAATATGCAAATTAAATGGTTTGGATTATAAATGGGGCCCGTTCAAAAAGATTTCTTGGGGGTTTCCTAAGATGGTACTCCTAAAAATCTATTAACCATCTTGTTCTGTCAGGACATTGAGATTGTAAATATGAAATGGATAAGAATTGCTAGTGACCTTTTTCTTTGTAAGAACGCCTCTAAATTAACAATTAATCTTTTGATACCTACTTAAGAAAATATAGGATTTTAAATAATTTTTTGGTGGGGCTAAGTTCGACTTGGCAAAAGTTGAACTTAAGCATTTCCTACTCTCATGATCATCATAAAAATAAATATTCTTGGTCAGTTACTCCTGTGGGATCAGTAAGATCAGTAAGGTATCAACCTGCAAAATATTGAATGTATACTGGTGTTTATTAAAAACTCAGCCTAAAAAGTAGAGAAATGAGTAAAACTGTTATCAGCAGCTTATCGCATTGTTCTTATTTCAGCAAGATTTTGAAAAGTATTCTATGTATGATTTTTACTTGTTAGTTAAGAGATGGTGCCTGCTCTGCCTTCTTTAACCTGCTTTTGCTCTCCAGAAAGGTAAAATGACTTATATTAACATATAAGCATTTCTAATTCTTGCAAAACTGCATCCAGAGGTTCTCGTCTCCTTGGAGAGAGCAGCGGTGCTTGCTGGAGCAGCTGGCACAGGTAACGCCGTGCGGGTATAAGGGGGGCCGGGACCAGGGCAACCCCCTGCTCTTCTCTCACAACATACAGAGGTGGAAAAGCAATTTTCTCAGCCTCCCTCCTTCCCCCATGCGAACTGGTAACGGGTGAAGATACCAGCTGAGTCTGTGCGCTGCCGTGAGGTTTCAGGCTGCAGCTCCTCCTGAAAGGCAGCTATTTAAAAACAACGTGTTACAAGTTGCACGTACTTCCCCTCTCTGTTTTTAAACAGAGACGGTGGAGAGGCGGAGGTGGGGAGGCGGGTTGTTAGCTCCAGAGCATTGCGTCGCCTGCCATCTGGGCGAGCTCAGCGCGTGGTGAGCTCATGTGGAAACCGGTGCATTTGTTCTCCTGCCAAAAGGGAGTCTGAGCTCAAGAATCTAAAGTCACATCTGTGCCGACCTGTTTAATCTTACGTTCAGTACCGTTGGCAGTCCTTATTAACTCTCATTTTTCAAGCTTTCATTTGTCAGAGCGGTGGAACTGCAATTTTGTGCAGCACAATCTTTTTTTTCTACTTGGAAGTCCAGAAAAGGCAGAGCTCTTCCTACATTTTAGCAAAGTCTCTATTAAGTTAAAGCCTCCAAGCTAAGATACAGGGAAAAGGAATGTTGTAATATTTGCACGTAATCTCCATAATCATCATTTCCTGTTCTAGATTAAATCACCTTTATAGGGAGGAAGGATCAGTGGAGGAGAGGTCTTGGAGGTCCTCTCCTTGTGATCGGTAGCAAAAGTGATTTTTAGTAGGATAAAACAAGAATAGAATGGAGGTGTAGATGAGGAAAGAAAGGAAAAATTTAGTCATAGAAAGACTTGCAAAAAATGAGGAACAGACAGAGGCTGGAAGAGAGGAGAGGATGTGCTGATTTAAAAATACAACGAATAGACACGGAAACTGTGGGAGATGCAAGTAATGAGACAAATCCTCCGAGCGTGGGGGGCCCGTGCGTGCTGGCTGGCCGTGCCTTCGTACCTTGCAATGGGAGTATTGGGAAAGGTTTGAGATGGGATCTTTCTTTTCCTGGCCCTTGGGGCTTCCAGAGTAGCTGTCTCATGCGGACTCTCTAGTGCTTAATACCATAATCAAATTCCTGGTGTCATTCAGTCACTGGGGTCAACCCAGCTGCCTATTTTCATGAAGGTCACAAGAACTTAATACCTTCAAAGGCCTCTCCTGTCAAATACGGTTGAAATGACTAATAGCTTCAAAAGGCACTGAAGTGCATGTCGGGGGGGGGGGAGGGAATAGCAAACTTAAAACGTAGTTGCTTGAGACCTGTGTCCTCAGGGAGCCAGGCTAAAAATAGAAATTAAAGATACTTTGGCAGAAAACCCTCCAGATTGCTTGCAGGAAAACAATGTGAGGAAACACAGATTTATATTGGAAAGGCTTGGAGAGACCTGAGAGCAGACTACTATGAACTTTCAGGGTTGCATGGACTTCTGTGGTCAGCACCTGAGAATTGCCTGTGTGCTACAGAAAACAAGATAAAGTCAAAAAGCTAATGTTTGCGCAGGTAAATTAGAGCTCAGTGAGGGATGAGTTAATCATGTTGAGGGTGAAGGGAACATTCATGCAACCTTTTTCTGGACTTTCTGAAAATCCTTTAAAATGTCATTAGGTATTTCACAGTTTCTAAGGGAAGACTCATCACCATCTGATCCTTTTTGGTTAACATCTGTAGAGAGAAATTGGTCAAGGCTAAGTAATCATCATGCGAACAGTGTTGGGAAACAGCAGGAGTTATTCATGCTTCATGTGCATTTTTGCTTGTAGGGATATTTTGGTTGTTCCCCCTTGAGAGAAGCATCTTGCTATGTCCCTTCCCACTCTACTTTATAGACATTTACAAGATGGTGCTGGGCAACCACTGCATTTCAAAAGGAACCCTGAAAAATGCCATAACAGGATGAAGGTTCTTTTGTGGGTAGATTTCAATATGACCTTCCATCAGATTTTTTTTTTTTACTAAATTTGCTGCTGTTGTAAAAGTGATCCTCATGGTAGAATTTTGCGTATTTGATTTTGTTTTGATCTGTGGAAGTGAAGGCTGAAATACTCTCACTGAAGTTCTGCAGTCCCTGACATCCATCATCACCGTCACCTGCAAACAAGTGCAGGCAGATGACAACCGTTCCACTAAGACCCAGAAGATGCTGCCTGTTGTTGTGTCACACAAAATATTTCTGCAAAGGAGTGTATTTCTTATTAAGAGAGGATGGCTTGGAAGAGGATAAGATGCCAGGGGCCCAGGTGGAGAAGATGCACATCTTTCACACCATACTGTCCAGCTCCATGGAGGCTGCATCCGTTTTGTCCTAGAAGGCCAAGGGATGAGTTCTGTGTGCTGCATGAGTCCGCTTGCTCTCTGTTAACTGCTGTTTGCAGAAGGTATGTCCTCTGGAAGATAGGTGTGTGGGGGAGTAGGCGGGATACAGCAGGGCATTGGTGCAATGCAGCGCTGGCCCCAGATTTGGAAATTTCTTCTGTAGTTCATTTGGAGGACTCTTTCCCAAAGCCCTGCAGAGGTCCCCTCCTTTGCCATTCAGATTGTTTCTGCTGGGGAAACTGGGATTAGCAGCCTACACGGGAAGAAGAGTTTGTCATCGTAAAGATTTAACTGAATTGCACAGCCTATCAAGATGACCTGTTGTCAGGATCTAGTGGAGCAGCAAGGAAAAGCTGCAAAAGGGCAATTATTTTTAAGTACTACAAAGGTTCTGTTTCCCAACAGACCTTCCTGCTGTGGTCAACCAAACATTTGCATTGCATTTGAAACAAGTTAGATTCTTCTGCATTCCTGCATATGTAGTTTAAAAAAAAAACAAAAAAACAAAAAAAAGAGTGCAATATCCTAATAGATAAATGGAAACTTTTAATGGATGCTGTATATGTCAGTTAAAATGTATAATGTTGATCTATTGACCCAGTTTGCATTGTGTTGAGCGTTTTGGCACCTTGTAGCTTGACGAACGCTCCAAGGCTGACTTTTCAAAAGGAAGAATCTTAGCGAGATGGAAGAAAATTGAGATGAAGGCTGCAAGTTGAAGTGGCAGCTGGTCTTTGATGTTGATATATTTGCTTTGGTGGAATAGCAAGTTGAGACAGAGGAACGAAAGCTTTCCCAAACCTTTATGTGGGGCGGGCGCTTAAAGAGAACCGAGAAAAGCTGTAGCAGGAAGTTTCTCAGAACTGGGGACTGACTTGGGGGAAGGGAGGAAACCCCAGATGATTTCCCAACATTTTCATTGGCTGAAATAATTTTAAACTGGATTGATTGATTGCTCACCATGTTTGCATGGAGAGTGTCTGTACTGACACAGGATAGAAAGATGATGTGCTGATGCTGTTAGGGCTAGTTTTGCCCAGGAGCGCTGGGTGACTTTCATGGGTGAAGTGCTCCCGTGCACCCGGCCACTGCGGGACGGGAGCCAACTGCGTCGGTGTGCGAGGGCACGCTGTCCTTGGCGTTTTGTTTGACCCGGGCTTTGTGCCGAGTTAAAATGGGATGCTTGCGTGGGCGGTGGGTGTATCGCCGGGGCAGCTGGGCCCCCAGGAAGGAGATGAGCAGGGACAGAGCTAACTAATCCTGGTGGGATTAGTTCCTCCGCAGAGCTGCCAGGATGGTTAGTCTGGCTGTATCAGCTACTGCTTGGCTGGTAGCAGCCAGCTCCAGGGATGGGACCAGAGAGTGAGAATCAACCTGCCTGCTGAGCCCTGCTGCGCAAGGGGCTGCAGTGGCAACCACTGTTTTGGAAACTAGCTGTAATTTTAATAACTGATTCTTCTGAGGCAGGCCAGATCTGCTCTAATGCCTCCCAGAGACTCAGGCCTTGCTGGAAACCTCTCTTAGAAAGATAACATAGTGCCTACTAATTCAGCTCCTCGGTCAGGTTCGTTTGTGCATGAATTTAAGCCCCACTGTTTGGTGGGGAAGAGTACTTGGCTCATGTCCAGCCCAAGTGCTGCAGCTGGCAAATCACTGCACAGGCAGTTCCAAAGACAACCGCCTCCCACTGCATGAAGGATTTATTTCTGGAAAATGTTTCAGAGTGTGATTATATAGCATCTGACATAAATTGCCCACACAGAGTAACTGGACAGTTAGATGATCAATTAATGCTGGCTGCTTTCCGTCCTATTGTTTCCGAGGTAATGGGTAATGGTTCGTATGCTCTGTGCATTATATAAATAATTTAGCTTATATCTAGGAAAATAGGTATTGTCTGTGCAGCAGAGAATTACTGGTTGCATGGCTCAAAGACGGCTCTAAACAATTTCAGTCAAGCATAATAACTTAGGGTACAGTGAAAAGGTTTTTCTTTACCATTTCTGTTACTTGATTCAGCTATTGCGAACCTGTGGGTGAAATCTGATTACCTGTACAAATATTACAACATAAATCTTAGAGTAAGATGCAAAGAAACTATGTAAAAGCAGAAATAATAAATGTATCTGTTGTAGGAATGTTTCTTGGGATACTTACTTCCATCACTTTAAAGAAGCAGAGGTTTCATACTGGAGTTTTGCTCAGAGACCTTTTCCATCACCAAAATTTTCTTTCTGAATTATTACTAATAAACAAATACTCTCAAGAGGGGTTTTTCTCTAAAAGAAAGGATTAGAAAAGCCAGTCAAATCCCAACCTTGTTTAAAGTCAGTGTTGGAATTCTGATGAGTTTTTCCCCCAAGTGTTTCTGTAGTAGTCATTAGGGCATGGTTACCCTCCTGAAGGCAATTGAATTGGGGTTGCTTGACTGGTTGCCACCCATTGCAATGCTTAGTTTGCCTTTGCAGTTAATTTTTGCATGTATCTGATGATGTGGCCATAACAGGAGAGTCTTCAGATTAAGAGCTGGTCAAGAAAAGTTTTCTTCCCTCAGTTTTCTACCATTCACTTTTCTGTATGGGAACAGCACTCAGAAATACCTCTTCTTTTTGATTAACGGATCAAATTATTCATGTTTCCTTCCCAGTCTTTTTTTGTTACAATACATAATCTTTATTTTTACAAACAGTGGATCAACAAGGCATAGCCATTTCTTATTCTAGACCACCTTAACCATCCCCAGTACTTCACTCCTTTAGGTAACTACTGTGTATTGTAAAGGGGGCTGTTATACCATGAATGAATAGCGTTATCCATGAGAGATGTTAAAAAGATAATGAAAAGTTAATGTGGCATTTGCTGCTTTTTCATATATTCATTAAAATGATTTACAACTGTGATGCTTATCTAAAAACACAATTAAAGTATTAGATTGTATTTATTTTTGATATAGTACATGTAATTTTGTAGGAAGCTAGAATACAATTTCAGCCCACTGCATGGGGAATTAGGAGAACAACTCAAGTTGTTTCTCAGTTAATTACTGTTCCAATTTGCTTTATCTCCTCTTGAAAATATCTCTTAATTAGAAGGGGTAGGTGTGGTATCGCATCAGCATAGGCCATCTTGCAAAATAGAACTACTGTTTTTTCCGTAAGAAATAAAACATGCAGAGTGTTTCAAATGTAGCTGGTGGTTAGAATCCAGGTCAAGCAATTGCAAATCTGTGCTCCCAGGGGGCCTTTTCATGGCCACGGTAAACGTGCTGCTGGGCTGAGCTCGGGATCCTGGGAGGGAGGTATCCCTCCCACAGAAGCCAAACCAGTACTGGCTAGTAATGTATTAACAGCTGACGGGCCTCCTGGCCATGCTCCTCGCTAATACGGGGACCATGCCATGCTGGGGCATGTGGCAGCCGGCTGTATGTGCCCTGCTGGACTGGGGTGTTTTCAGGGCAGAAAAGCATCTGCTTTCCAAGTCCTACAGCTTCTTTCCAATTTGGAGACTCTGTGCACTTGGTTCGGCAACCTGATGAATCACAGGTGGGACGGGACACTGGTTCATGAAATTCTGGACTAGGGTTGAAAAGAAGGGTGAAGCGCTGACCATGCTACAGGAAGATGCTGTGAACCACAGCATGAGTTTCAAGCTTGGTGTATGGGACCTAACAGGTCCAACTGCACCAAAGGAGTTGGGATGGTGGAAGAAGGCCATGGGCATGGCATTGTGTCTTGGCACCTGGGGAAGGTGGGCGACCCGGTCCTGTCTACATCACGACTGCAGAGGTAGGTGCTCATCTTCTTGCCAGATGTGGCCTGTGAGCTATAGGCACACTAGGGCCCCAGGGGAGCTGCATGAGAAGATACTAGTTTGAAGTCTGGCCCAAGCTGCCTCCGTGGCTTTGCAGAAGAGCAGAGATGAATAACAATGTAGGTGAAGGCTCACTCTCTCTGCAGGCCGTGTGGCTGTGACATAGAGAGTGGTGCTAGGTACAGGTGTGTCCTGGCCAGGGTGAGGTTCCTCCCCAGTGTGGGAGGTAAACCTTGCCCCTCAGAGATCAGCAGGGTGCTCCTGGGCTGTTCTGGTTGGGGGGGGGGGGGAGTTTGGACATGGCCAAGGCATGGTAACTGGAAACATCCCCAGGGGATCTGTGCTTTGAAGTGATCTGCTGAGTTAGTGCTACTGTGGGCAAGGAGATGTTGGGCATGATGCTTCCAGATGTTGTTAAAGCCCCAATGTGGGAGCCCATAAAATAGTAGAGATGGGCAAGAGTCATCTCCACCTGTTTGTTTGACTTTTGCAGCAGGAATGAGCAAGCACTGGAGAAGGTTGGAAGCAGGTTCAAGATACAGAAAATACTTGTCGCATTTAAAAAAACAAGGAGAGGCCTAATACCTAGGTCTCTAGCTTGAGTTTTGACCTCCTTCACCCAGCCAAAGGGGTAGAGCCTGGACTTCAGGAAAAAGTGCTGGGAGGTTATGATACACATGCAGAGACCTTCCTTAACTGGAAGAACTTTTGAACCCCGTGAGGAAAAAAAGTACAGGAAACACCGTGGCATGTTGCCCTGCTCTGATGTACCCACATCTTTGAGAGGTTTCCTGTTTAGACTGCAGGATATGTCACAAGTGAAGGTACCTACCTAATGTGCTGGGCCATGTGCCAGGGCATGGAGAGCAGCTGTGACCAAGGATGCCACCTGCACCTTACCGAGGAGCTTGAGGGCCAGGAAATGATGTGCACCAAAGGCTGGACCACATCTATGAAAGAGCAGTTTTAAAATCCCTTCTCTGCTGGGTGGTGAGAGCAGAGAGCAGGAGTGATACCTCAGCACCATGGGCACCATGGGTGTGTGCCATGGGCAGGTGTGCACTCTTAGCAAGCTTGTGGGCCCCAGTACTTTTCCCAATATCCCTGCATCCCCATGAAATAAATCACAGTGCTCGCCAGTTTGTGTCCTACTTGTCCCAGCTGCTTGCAGGAGAGTGAGGCGGGGAAGGTCAGCGCTGCGGGGCTCAGGCACGAGGCCAGACACCTGTCAGCAGCACAGCGCCAGAGTGAAAAATGCAAGAAATCAGCTGTGCACTGCCAGGGGGGGCAGAGCATCTTTTGTCGGATGCTACCTCAGCAGCCAGCGGTCGCCTCTGGATGAGATGCCTCGTCCCTGGGGTTGCCTGCAGTCGGTCCTTGCAATACCCCCTGTCCGTGTTACTGGGGCTACTGGACCTCCCTGTGCGTTTGTGACTTTTTTTGGGGGGGGGTCCTCTCCCATGAGCAGGGACAGCGTGCTCAGGCTTGCCTGCATCGCGCAGCAGCTTGTCCAGGGGTTTCCCTGCAAGGAGCGACCTCTAGTGCTCTCTGAGCCGCTGCTCCGGTGCTGGAAGCGCCCGGGGGGTTGGCGAGTGAGCCTTTATGGAGGAAACGGGAACGTTAGGAGGAGGTTACAAAGCTCTCCTCTCCAAGGTACTGCAGGATCTTTCTGTCTTGCTTTTGTTTCTGGCCAAAATGGCAATTTCTTAGCTCCTCAGGCTGATATTCATGTCACATCAGAACAACAACTGCTTTTAAAACAAATTAAAATATTTCTGAGGCATATAGAGAAGACAAAAAAAAAGTGAGTGCGTGCTTCTTTTAACAGTTCCTTCTGACGCAGGCTTTCATTTGTTCCCCTTTGAAGGTTGTGTGCTTCAATCAGGGAGGCTTCTCTAGTGTCCTAAGAAAGGTCTTGTCCTTGCTGGGTCCTCACCTCCGAGCTGCTCTGTCTCCTCGCCTGCAGACCCTGGGGCATGTGGCAGCCTTCCTTGCCCTGCACAATCCCATGGCTTGGTTTCCTACCCCTCCCAAATGGAGCGCAGATGTGGGAAGGAAACCCCACAACCCTTCCCGAGTTATTTCAGGAAAGGCAGGAGGTGAGTTTGGAGGCTGGGGACGGGGAAACTGTACTCCAACTGGCAAATCAAAGGGGTATCTGCAACTAATGTCAGTGATTTACGTTTTGCTCATGGCTGTTGCAGATTGACAGATGTGGAACGGGTGCAGAAAATCAGATTTCTCTCCATCCTCCACCCCAGTCCAGCTCTTTCAAAGAGGACAAGCCGGCGCTTGTTCATTCCAGCTGCTTTCAGAAACCGTCAGCAAAGGCAATGTTTTACACAAATCCTGGATAAGTCAGTGCCCTCTGGTCCCAGAAGTGGGAGGGAAGAGAAAGTACTACACTGTTCCTCAGAAAAACAAAAGTTGAATTCACAGAGAAGAATCTAATAAATTGTAGACTAATGTATCAAACTGTGGAGGATTTTACACAAATTTATTACAAATCTGCTCATGCAATTAAGGTATTCAAATGTAATATTTTGACATAGCATTTTACACAAATAACAAATATATGTACATTATATATATATGTATATATATATATATATACAACCCCCACCTCAGCCATCCTTCTGAAAACTCAGTGCAGACTATCGAGGAGGTGCACAGCAGCGTTTCCTTCTTTCCCAGGTCAACATCTGGGAGCCGTGTTGGTGTGGGGCCGTCTGGGGCTCTGCAGCTGGCTCTTCCCAGGCTTTGTGCGAGTAGCTGACTTGCCTTCAGCTGCTGCTGAACCAGGCCTGTGTACAACGCGGATAGGATTTGACATGTAGCACGTACAGCACACTGTCCTGGGGCTGCTTGCGTCGGTCACCAAGCTGTAAACCCCAGAGCCTCCCTTCGCTCCTGTGGCTCCTTCTCAGCCCTCGGGGGGTGTCCACATGTGGGACCAAGCCACATCAGAACTTACTAGGAAGAAGTGGTTGCTCTTTAAGAGTCAAGCTCTATTTCTGGATGTTTTTGAGGCTCTTCACTGAATTGTCCTGCCTTCTGCACATGTACAGAGATGACCAAAGTCTGTGTTTTCTTTCTGTTTTTCCTGGGGTCAGATCTGAAGAGAGCATGTAACTTCCAGCACATCGACTGATGCAGCCTGGGAATCGGTGACTGTCTTTGACCGCCGTGGGAAGCTGTGCAACAAAGTAAGTCCATCTCCAACGTGTGGGCTGGAATTCCCGTATGCTGCAACAAAAATAATAAAAATAGCTGACGGTCCTGATGACCGGGGAATGCAGCTTCCAAAGCTGCTAATCCAGCCCCAGTGCTGGTGAAAAGCCTATTATGTGTGTTACAACAGGAGCGGCTGGGTACACGCCCCAGCGTGAGAGCGCGGTGGGGCAGATGGTTCCTGTCCCGTAGCCCTTGCAACACACAGGCCTGGGGAAAAGCAGCCGGGGGCGGGGGGCGTGGGGGGTGAACCATACGACAGTGGCAAAGGCTGCTTTAGCCCCCTACCTTTTTCCAGGGGGTCGAAGGCAGAGGTCGGAAGAGATGTGCTATAAGGAAGGAAAAGTAAAGGCAACAAAGAAGAGCAGGTGGCAAGGGTTGGGTATGAAGAGGAGCTGGGATGAAGCGATGCTGGGGGGAGCTAGTCCTCTCCTCTGCCGCATGTGGGGGCCTGGTCCAGGGATGTCTTTGCCCAGGGAAAGAGTCAGCTTTCCTGGAGGCAGCATCCTGCTGTCTGGGATGCACTGACCCAGGGAGGGGATGCACAGCTGTCTGGTACTGAGGCAGCTGCATCTGTATCTGGCAAAATAATGTTTATTAGCTTTGACACGCATTATAAAGCTAGTAGCACCTCTTCTGCAGCAGGCAAACAGGGGAAAGCTCCCTTTGCAACACCTCCCGGGAGGTTTCCCTTTGGTGTCAGGAAACGTGACCCGATGACAGCAGATCAGCTCAGCGCTGGTGGAGACCAGAGGAGTTCTTGCACCAGCTATGAGTGCGTTACTTGACTTTCATCTGCTGGTTTGTTACGATTGTCTGAGGACTGTCAATGGTCCCAGCAACATTTGGAAAGGTAGTAAAGCTACAAAACTGCTTCGGGTGTCAGGCTGGGAGTTTTGCTGTAGGAGCAATGAAGCTCCTTTCTTGCAAGCCTTTAGCTACCTGTTTCCATTTAGCTACTAGCTTAGGATCCACTAAGATCAAATACATTGTCAGCAGCTTTTCCAGAACTGATAGCAGCAAAAAGTTAGCACTAATGTGCCTCACACGTGGGCAGAAGCCGTGTGCTTTCACCAGGACTGGTTCAATTGCTGTAACAGCTCATAAACTGCACCCTTGTTACAGGGGTGCCCAGGAGCACTGCCAGCATTTGTGTCAGCATTTCTTTCATAAACTTATTTTTATTGCTTCACTGTCAAAGTGTCAAATGCATATTCTGTCACTTCTAAGCTAAACAGAAAGATGTGAGGAACAGAGTTTTCCCTACTCCTATTAACCAAAGAGTTGGCTGTGTTTTAAATCAATAGGTCAGATGCTGAAGTGCTCACCTGCAGAGGTATTTTGGAGTGTCAGCCACGTTTTCCTCACATTTCTGGCCCTGCTATGCTTGTCATACAGTCCTCAGTCATGTCTTCCTCCTTTGGGGGAGCTGCCCCTTCCCCAGTGAGTAACAACAGGAGAAACCCTGACAACTCGGCTCAGTGCTGCTGTGCTCCATTCAAAATAGACATGTACAAGGCAAGTGTTCTCAAAGCTGTGCGCAAAGACCAAAGTATTTCCTCTCCTGGAACTGAGTTGGAAAGTTTGGAGGTGACCAGATTCAGGGGCTTGAGGTGGCCATTCTGCAAACACAGACTGGCCTTCAGCTCTGGTCGGAGTCAGGCTGTTTTCAGGGCTTTGAGGCTTTGGGTTTGGGGACTCGTTCTTCATTGCACGGATGTAATTTCATGCCACTTCAGTCAGGTAAAGATGCGCTCACACAGGCAGAATTTGCTCCTCTTCCTTCAGCTCTTCACCACTGTCCTTCTTGCAGATGCCAGGAAAACGGTATTCCTCGTGCTTGATACAAGGCCCCTTCGCCTAGTTCCCAGCCCCCAGAGTGACGGGCGAGAGCGCAGCCAGGCTGCGGCGCGTTCCTGCTGTCATCTTCACCTCCCGTCATCTGCTGAGTGCAGCAGCGAGAGCAGACCTCGAGGGGTTTCCAGCTTGTGCTAAGGGCTGACAAAACCTTCGCTTATCTCCGAAAGAGTGTGTCCCCATCACACATCATCCTCTGCCTGGTTATTAAGGCCATGGGCTTGATCTCTGGTTTGTATCTGTCTCTTTTCTCTCTTATTCACAGAGTAAATGCTACAGCACCACACATATCCTCCTTTGTGGTCTTCTTGGAGCTTTTGGAGCTACTGTTAAACCTTCATCTCACTTGAAATAAAGCGGTTTTGCTTTTCAGCTGAATATTGTTATTATGTAACGTAATAGTGAGCAACTAAAGGATGCTGGGTGGACAGGAACTTGTTGCAATTGCTTTTGCTATGATAAAAAATGTGTTCAATGCTATTTTTAGCTTAGTTTATGTTAAGAGATCATAAGTTTTAATCTAAATACAGCTTTGTTTAAACACATTGCTCTTGGGCACCTTAATACTGAGATCAGCAGGTCTCTTCAGATCCCACTTTGCTCATACAAGGCAAAATCAGAGCTAAATGCAGAAACGAAGAATCACTCATACATTGGCCCTGTCCAATCTCACTGTTCTTCATGTAAAACCTTTTTGGAAGGAAAATCGTTTCTCCATCACCCCCTTTTGTGTGTGTGTGTGTGTGTGTGTGTGCACATGTGCATGTGTTAACCCTTTCACACCTGTGCTCCTGTTTGGCTGTCGCACCCCTCCAAGGCCAGGAGAACTCTGCTACATTTCTAGTGCCCAGTAATCCGTCTGACCTGCCTTGTAAATTTGGACTTAAGATCAGATTTCATTAATCTTAGGGAACCTTGTGACTTTGCACTTCAGGTTCAAAGAAGCTGTGCTGGTAGATGGGTGAGGATATGGAGACGGATTAGGTGGCGCCTGGGGGTTGAGCCTGAGAGGCAGCCCACAGCAATCCCTTCCCACCTCCTCTGCTCTTTCATAGAAGTAAAACCTCCAAGAGCAACCTTGGAGGAATGAACGCACTATTTTGTTTTATTTTAAAAAGCAAAAAGGGGCTACTTTTCTTTTTTTAGCCTTTAAGCAGTGCTTTCATTAAGAATTAAACTATGAAGGGAGATGATGATACTTTTCAACTTGGAGTTGTGGTAGTTTCTACTTGACTTTTCTGCAAATCTCTCAGCTTTTTTCCCTTGGGGTCATTCTGCTCTCCTTTATGAGTACAAAAGGCAGCTCTTCTCATCAGGTCTTTTGCCACTTACAGAGGAAAATATTCCAGTAATCCTGTTGGAGGCAGCAGACAACAAAGAAATTGCTAAAATGCAGTAGTGCTGTATCCAGAAGGGAAGCCTGAGCGCTCAGTCACCGCAAAGCTATTTGTAAAATGCACGCGGAGACTCAAGGACGTTCCCCAAGGTCTGTGGCTGCGGGGAGGTGAGCTGGCACGGGACAGCTGAAGTGCTGTAAACAGCGCTGTACTCACCAACTGCCCAGCTGCGGCTGTATTTTACTGTCCACAACATATCTGCTTTCAATAACTTTTTTTTTTTTTTTTTTTTTTTTAATATATATAATGGCTTTTGGGTTTCTCCCTGCAGCATCTGCCGGAACGAGTCCTTGGGGATTTTAGCCGAATGAAGTCATTCCTGTCGTTTCCGAAGGAGCTCAGCTTTCCATGGTACCCCCGTACTCCAGTCACCTGCCTGAGGGCAGGCGCTTCAGCTTGTCATTCACCGTGAAAGCTAAGCCGGCACGGCTCCGGCACTAAGGGGACACGGCACGAACATGAAAACCTCGGATGCTTTCCTACAGCAGCTAAATCCCCCGGACTCCCAGCGTCGGGGAAGTTGTGCTGGCAGCGACGTTGGCCCTTCATGTCTCGCAGGAGTAACTTTGGTATTTCAACGGCCTCCGAGGATCATGGAGGGGCGGCTGCGGGGAGGGAGGGCGACGAGCAAGAGCGGCCGCCGTCCGCACGGCAGAGGGGAAGGAAAGAGGCAACGTGCCACACGGGGGATTTTCACAAAGTTGCATTCGTCGTTGGATGAAATTCATGGAAATCCGTTGTTTCTCCTTCCTGGGGGGGTTCCAGCTGAAAGCCCAGTGGGTCCACAGCATTCACCATGGCTCTTTGGAGCTCTGACACCAGCAAGTGAGTTACTTTAGCCTCCAAGGCTGGGAAGGAGGTTGCACCAGCAGGGAGGCTGGCGTGGCCAAGCCACCTTGGGGTGAAAGCCAGACCCTGCCAGGTGAGAAGATGTGTCCCTGGAGGTTCGGTCCGAGCGCTACGAGGCTGCTTTGGGCGACGCGCGGCCGTAATGTCCGCCAGCAGCCACGTGACCAGACTGGGCCCCCCGTCCATCGCTTCACCCCCAGGTGCTCCACTGGCTTCCAGGGAAGCAGAGCTGCACTCTAAGCTAGACACTGCGTCCCTGTGGCCACAGTCACGGGATGAGAAGGGAATGATGGCAGGAAATGAGCTATTGCTGATGTCCATCCTTCTCCCAGCTGCTGGGAGGTTTCTTTCTTCATTTCCCTTCCCTTGATGTTGGCTGCTCCCTGGGCGCTGGTTTTGACTGCTGCCCTGCTCACCCCCTCTGACGGGCATGGGGCCGAGTGAAGATTTGTGGTCTCCATTACCACCCTACATGTACAATGGTATCTTTTAAATCCAGCTTTAAAAAAAACCCATCTTTAATCAAAACAGATTTCATCAGGAGGACAGTTCCTGGACATATCACACTTAACCCCAAGTCACCAAAACCGGTCCTCGAGCCACTGGTCTCCATTGTCCCCGCTCCAAGTGGGGAGCTGGACCCGACGACCGCTGGGCCCCCTCCAGCCTCGGCTGCTCGAGGAGGCCATGCCCAGCCGCACGCGGGCAGGTCCGAGTAGCACTGGCAGACTGGCAAGGATGCCGCGCTGGGCTCTGGCAGCAAGCAGCAGCCAAAGACTTGGGAGGTGACCTCAAGACTGCATTAGGAAATGACAATTAGCACAGCGCCGACAAGCTGTGGGATATGATACACATTTTCCATGGGCATAAACATCTACCACAGGTGCCCGTTGCAGGTCTGAAGCTAAAGCTCCAGGACCTTTCTCTGGCTGCTCTTTTTGCCCCTTCTATTTTTTCTAACATCATTATCCAGGAAGGATTACAATTTCCAGAAACAGCACAGGCTTCTTCTATTTTTAGGCCCTTTTAATTAGACAAAGAGAGCTTCAGGCTCAGCAGCATCAGCTGCCGGCGCATGGCAGAGGCCGGTGGTCCCGTTCGCCCGGGTCCCAGCGTGGCTCCCCTCTGGCTGACGGCCCTTGCCGGCAGCCCCATGCGTGGAGGGGCTCCCAGACGCCAGGCGGGCTGCGCGCTCCGGCACGCAGCGCCAGCAATGAGGACGGATCTGCTGATTCAGGGTCCTGCAGACATAGCTGATCTCACTGCAGCGAAATAGGTCACTAATCACACGTGGCCAGAATCCAAAAACTAATCAGGAAAACTGAGTATCTGCTGGCTGAAAACACTGTTTTACTAGAACGCACAGAAAGAAAGCAATTTGCTTTAATTGTTTAAAACAACCATGGGATTATGTGACCCAGAGACTAAGACAGTGGTTTCCCTCCCCTGTGTTTTCTTTTTCTTTTTCATTCTCTTTCTCTTCTCTTCTCTTCTCTTCTCTTCTCTTCTCTTCTCTTCTCTTCTCTTCTCTTCTCTTCTCTTCTCTTCTCTTCTCTTCTCTTCTCTTTTTTCTTTTTTTTCCAGCAAGGAACTCATTTATTGCTCCAGCTCATCCTTCGCTTCCATTCCCACATATTAAAATAACTTTTTTATTTCTGACATTGATTCTGACACTGATTTCTTTTATAGGTTTCTGTCTAGTGAAACATCTCGGCTACCATTGCTGGAATTGGAACTTTCTCAACAAAAATAGCATCAAGGCTCCTGCATAAGACAAAACCATTCATTTCTTTTTTAGGTCATCCTGGCATCCTGAATAATTAAATGGGGAAGAGCACTTAGACTGCAGTGGGGCCGAGAGTTACTGATGTGTGATAAGTGTACTCCAATGTTGCACATTATGTATGTCAGTAGTGAAAGGCCAATCAATACAAATGAATCCCCTTTTCCATTGGATAAATGCTTTCTCTTTCTGTCAGTAACTGGGGAGAATATGGAAGCTTTAGGGAGGTAAGATAGGATCTGCTCAAATTCTTGATTTGTCTAACTGAGCTCAGCTCAGGTATGTTTTCCCTACTGAACATCATTACCTGCTGAACAAGACTGTTCTTAACCTCGCTCCTGTACAGAGTGGTGAGATCTTCAAGTATCAAGGGTTATAGAAATGCAAATATTTGTTGTCATAGCTGTCAGAGTAGATGGCCAGAAATTATTACTTTTATCATTTGAACAGAAGGCCTAAAAGAGACTTGTTAAATAAAAAATTGCACATGCAAGTTTATAGAAAATTATTTAGTACATGTGCCTGTAAACACTCCTAAACTGTGCTAAAAGAGAGGTAATGCTCAGGAGCTGGGAGTGCAGTTGAGACTAGCTCACAGTAATACTTCAGCTGCCCACACATTACGATGCAGGCTGTAGTTATATGACCTTGGACCTTTTTTTCTGATGGTCAAGTGATGATTCTTGTGCATGCGCTTTGGAGTTAAACCGCTGATCCTTCCTTCTCTGTCACCACTACTCTGCTCTGTCTCTATCGCAGCGTGAGGTCCAAGGCTTCGCCTGAGAGATGGCCACAATAACCTCTTTACAGCTGATTAACAGCAGCCCACACCAGGGAAGAAGGCAGAGAAGACGAGGACGGCTTGTGCTTCTAGCAGCCCAGGAAAAGGAAGGAAGGGATCAGGAGCTCAAGTCTTGCCTTCACTTCTCTTTCATGCTGTAGCCAGTGATCTCGCGCTGCAAGTAGCAGGAGAGACTTTGTGCAGCCTACGCGGTCATGCCAGATTATAAGACATGTTCCTTTTAACCTGAGGGAATTTGTAGGAACCGATGCGGTAGCAGCCAGCGCTGGCCATGCTGTCTGCTGTGCGAAAGCCACAAAATTGTTGTCATGTGTCGATGACATTTCTTTGTAGTACTTAATACTGGGCCTAAAGCATGAACAGACATCACCGGACAGTGTTTATTTACGAAGGTTTTGTGACTCTCAAAGTCCTCCAGTCCTCCAAGGCTCATATCACTGTTTCAGCAAGCAGAGATCAAAGACATTTTTTAATGGATGTTGTCTGCCTGACTGGCTCTTACTGGAATCTCATGCTAAGTGAGAACAACTGGTTTCTCACATGCCACACAACTGTAAATGTAGTTTTATGAGAAACATTCATCAAGTGTAATATAAGCAGAGATTGGACTCACTGCTTTAATAATAAGATGTAGATGGAAATCATGAAATAATTCATAATGAGACAAAATATCAAATAGTTCAAATAAAGACCTGGAATCACATCTGAGACTAGTTTCATATATCCTGTCTGTCAGGGTATATTCTGGAGTTACTTAGCTGATATGAATAAACCTTTCTGCTTTACAACATCTGAAGCATAATATCTAGAGTAATTATATCAATGCAAAAGCAGAAGGAAAAGATTCCTGGATTATTTAAGTGAGGGGAGCATACTATACCTAATATCTAAGAAATCCCAATTGTATTTAGTTTTCAGACTTCTCCTCCAGCCTCAGAGCTGCAAAGATGAGCAAGGTGAGGAATTAAGAAGGGCAATGGGCTACTGAACTTTTCATCTTTTTTTTTTTTTTTACTAAATTTGCTAAGTTGCACGTGTTTAGTTTCTACTTTAAGCAGCACCTACTGCAACTTTTTGCTGGGCTGCTGCAGGCCTCTGGAGCTCCTTTGCCAGTCATATTTGAGGCAGTGCCATAGCTTGCTGAATTACTCCTGTGTTTGAGAGTATGATGAGGGTTAGCTCTCTGGCCCCAGTGCGGTTTGCATACTGTGTCTATACAAGATTGTCTCCTGGAACAAGGTGGCTTCATCCACCCTGCCTTAATATCAGAGGCTAGTCCTTGTGTATGTTAATCCTCTGAACTGTGGCCAGTCGTTCTCTGGATTAATGCTAACTGACATGGATAAAAGTCACGTAATTACATTACCCGGGTTGCACTCTGTGCGAAGGGATGTGCTAATAATTTACGCTAAGGACAAATGTGGGTGGCTGCTCAAGCCTGTACCTAGACCCCTGTCATCTGTGAGCACGGACGTAGCCTTGTGAGCTGGGGAATGTGCTTAGCAGCTCAGATGGATGTGGAGGAATAGGCATGCAACGATACCTTGGCTACCAGTGCTTCTGCTGTTGTGGAGCTGGGCGCTGGGGCACCCTTGGATGCTGCATAGCTTTGCAGCCTCTTTTCGGCTCTGGCAGCCACAGGAATGAAAGCATCCACCAAGCCTACACTATCAGGTAAGAGAACAGGAGAGGAGGCACAAAGCTGGATGATATTTGCGGATGTGGATCACCCACCCAGGCTGGGGCGGAGCATGGTGCACAGAATGCAGGGTCTGAAACTTATAGCAACTGTTTCAAGAATTACCCCCAAATTTGTATTATTTTTTTTACTGTACCTCTATTCACCTCCCTGCACTGTTTCCCTGTTGCTCTCTAGGCAGCCAGCCTTGTACAGTGTGGCTCTGATGGCCCTGAACTTCACAGAGCTGACAGCAAGTGGTAGGGTCCATGGAGCTACCATGGAGTTCTGGTTTCACTGGAGAAGGTTTTGGTCCCTTGTACATGATTTACGTTTGATTATTTTAAGGTTTTGATTCTATGATTTTAAGGCTAAAATGATGGGGGAGTGTAGTCTAATGAATGTCCAGAAGAGACTCTTTATTTGAGTTGTTTTCATTCAGTGCTTCCTTTTCTAGGCCATAGTTTCTTTAGAACTAGCAGTACAGCACAGCAGAGCTGTGAACAAGCCTGGCCTCCCACCAGTCCCTGGGAATCCACATGGACCATGGTCCTGCAACCTCTCCTCCAAGGTTAAGTGCCGTGCAGCAAGCACAAACTCACGGCCTGCAGGTCTTCCCAGGGTGGTGTTGGTCTTCGGCGAATTACCATATATTTTCTTTGGTATGCTTCTACGTAAGATCATATTTGAGCCTCCTGTTTATTTGCTTAGTCAGCCAAGGCTTAAGAGAGGGCAGTGAAGGAGAGAACACCAGAAATTTTCAAGCCCTGTGCAGTGTAGGAATAAGTTGCCTTTAGGATATCTTTCCTGAGCAGCTGAAGAAAGCCAAAGACAGCTGGAAAGAGCAAACCTGTAGCAACACAACTCCAGTGGGTATCCTGCGGTGTACGTCGGAGCAAACCTCAAATGACACCGTACAAACAATTCTCCAGCATTGCCTGCCAAATATACATACAGCAAAACTCAAGCTCTTGTCCATGGGCTCATATAACAGAGTCTCAGTGGAGTTTATCTTTTCCACCCTGTTTTAACCCCTAATAAAGTTCTAGTGCAAGACTATGAATCCATCCCAACATACCCTGTGTGCTGGGTTGTCAGCTAGATACTGGCAGCTAACACAAAGGTTTCTTTTCCTGACCAGTAGGTACATCCTTCTGCACACCCACATCCAAGAGCATTTCCTGTTCTGACTTAAACTCACTAATCCAAGGAAATTCTGAGATAAGCTCATAGCCCGTAACTGTTGCCTTATCTCATGCACTGGTTAAAATCAACCATCCTTTTAAGATTCTTTGATAAAAGGAATTTTGTTAGGTGAGAAATTGGAAATTGCTGAATTTCATGCTTTCACAGCATCTTAGTTGAGTTCTGTTGCTTAGCCATAACACAGAGCAACTTGTTCTGTTATCCCCCCCCCCAAAAAAAACCTGTCTAATATAATATCAGCATGTAGTTCTGTAATTTCTGCTCTCCAAGGACCTTGAAATGCTTGATAAGCCCTGCCTTAACTCTGCTGTCATACCTGAGGTACATAAATATCGTTATTCACATTTTAGAATGGAGAAAAGGCATTATAGAAAATTGCACCCTGTTCAAAATCATACAGAACTCAGGAACTGCACTGAAGGAGAGCTGCTCAGTGTTTTAGGCCTTGTGCCCAAAGACCTGAGTGTTTCAAAACAGGTTATTTTGTAAACTGGCAGTGGAAACATTGCTGTCTATCTTGGGAGAGGTATTTGGGGGACTTCAGAAAGAAGGATTAGATGTACCAGACTGCATACTGGGGAGTTGTCTACAGTTTCTTCTGTAGCCTTGAACAAGTTAGTTTACTGTTCATAAAACATAAGTAATATTTCCCTACTGCATGAGAATTGATCCAGCAAGTCCTGAAATCTTTCCTTCGATTTAATAGGATTTCAATTTGGCCTTTGCAATGATAAATTCATCAACAGTTCCAAGATGCTGGAATCAGTGATGCTGGGAAACATAATTTTCCTAGGCAGTTCTGCTAAATATATTGGCTTTTTACAGGCTGTCTAAGGCCTGGAATTGATTTGCTGATCACAAGCTACCATCCTAGCCACTGAAGACACTGGCAACTAAAATAATTGGGAAGCCTCCTCGGGCTAGCTGCTTGCAGGCAGGGAAGCATGCTGGTGGCTGGCGGAGGGGACTTGTACCTGCTGCCACATGCTGTGTGCTTATGGGCTCTAGCTTGCTTCTGCTAGCAGAAATGAATACCCTCTAAACAGAAACTGCAAATACAGAAGTTTTTTTTGTTGTTGTTGTTGTTTTTTTTTTTTTTAAGTTGGCCCTTAGACAACTCGTTCTGGTAAGATCATCTTTTTTCAGACCTTCAGTTTTGCAGGTATAGGTTTTTGATGCTTTTTTCAAATTAAAGAAAAAGAAAGAAAAAGAAGGAAGCAAACCCAGAGATACAAGCACTTTGAGAATTACTCCTATGTGCACTCTCTGCTTTTGGGGTATTTATTTGCACTGATATTGCCAGATAAGAACATGATTAGCCCTGATGGATCCTAGCTCATGGGCGATGATGGACACGTTTGAAGCCAAACTGGTAGGTTTCCCCTGCCCAGCTCCCTCCCTCCCAGAAGCTAATGTTGCTAGAAAGAAGTGCTGAGCTGTCTGACACCAAAATGACAGATAGGCCTGGATGTGTAATGTCACACCGCTCAGCAGCGCGGGGGGAGAGGCGGCCCTGTACTGGGAACACGAGTCCTGCAGCTTTAGAGCAGCCGGTGCCTGCGAGCTCTGCCTCTCCGCCTGGAAGATGACTACCCAGCTGGCTAAGAATAGCAATGGCCAAACTATATGTATTTTAACCGAGGCTTCCATGCTTTTATAACCACCCATTAAAGTTTATTTTTGCAAAGGGAATTATGATTATGGTTGAGCTAGGAACAGGAGGGGTGATGCCAGGGGTTTGGAGATGACACTTGAGATTGATAGTGCTGGCAGTCATTAAAGGAATATCAACTACTGAGCACCCAAGCAATTTCTGCCTCTGCAGGCTTCACCCTTCCTGCCTTCTTCTCCTGCCTTGGTGGAAAGGTGAGTTTGACTCTCTGGATTCTCAATCTTGATTAACCAAGCAGTCTAGCTAATGTAACTGTTTTATGGCTTTGCTTATTCCTGAAGGAATCAGACAGAAGTCCTACCAATCTGTATCACTAATGGCAGAGCCCAGATCTAATCTGGGACAGGTCTGGATGTCTTGTTGGCTGTAGAAAGCAAGTACAGAGGTTTTGTCATAAGCCTAAAGTATGATGTGCTGAGAAGAAGCATGGTGGTGCCCCCAGGCACTTCTCTGTAAACCAGAGAGGAACTGGTCCTACAGACATGGACATAACATAAGGGAATAATTCAAATAAGCTAAAGAACCCGGTTTTTCTGGACTTTCCACTTTCTTCATTATGTTTACTAAACCATATCATAACAATGAAAAGCACTGTGATCTTCAAAATGGTCTTTCTTGACTTCCACTGCTACTAGTTATTTAGAAGGTCACTAGCGGCTGTGGAAATGATGCTTGGATAGGGTGTTCTAGTAGGCCATTGGAAATAATAAAGTATTTTCATACTGAATTTGCAGAGAGAAAGGTATTCTATTATTTAATTATTTTATTACGGAAAGAACTTGGGTTTTGTATCTAGAATTTATGCTAGATGAAAAGAAAAGAAGAAGAAAAAAAGAAGCTGATCATGATGGAGGAAATGAGGCGTTACCACAAAACCAGTTTAGTGGTGTGCACTTCCAGCAAGGATGACGAAGTCTGCTGGCTGAGCCCCAGCTCCCCAGGTGACTGAATGAAATGCCCAGCTGTAAAGCATTTCTACTTTGCTTACAGTTTGGTATGCAATCATGTCTTTTATGGCCAGCAAAACAACTGCCATGGAAATTTTTATCCTTAATAAAAATCTATCCAGTAGTCTAGTGATTAAAGTATTTTCCAGGGAGATAGGGGTTCAAACCCTGCTTCAGACCAGGAAGAACGTGGGTTTTGAATGTGGGCTGTCCAAGTCTTCTGTGCATATTGTCATCGTTTGCCTCTGGATGTGAAGTCCTTTGCTGCCTCCTTTTTTCCGGAATGGGTCATAATATAAATGCTAGGATGTGTCTTCACTTCAGAAGGAGGAATTGCATATGTATGTATACAGCTTTTTAAAAAAAACTGTGTGTTCTTTATATGTTTATTAAACTGCTTGTCTGACACCTCAGAAGGGCCTTGAAAATTAAACTCTGTTGCTAGTGCTTGATAAAGAAGGAAAGGTGAAGCTCCTGGTGGGATGCAGAGGGGAGCGCTTCGCCTGCAAAACCGCTTCAGCAGCCCTGCTCCGAATCAATACAAAAGCAGCGACGACTGCATTGGTCAAGCACAGAGGAAGGGGGAGGAGGCCATAGGGGATACGGCGGTGGGAACTTCTGCAAAAGAACAGGAGGTTTTAGCAGAACGGGTGGATATGAAAGGCCACCTCCTCGCTGTGACACCGCTTCGACTGAAGCCCGTTTCAACAGCTGCCCCCTGAGCTGAACCACCGCCGAGGAGCCCCTGTGTGAAGGGGTGGCAGTGCTGCCGGAGCAGGAGCAGATGTGGAGACGCAGACCTGCGGGATCCAAGTGGGGACGAAACTTCAGGAAAACCCCAGTGCGATTTTGTGCAAGACTTGCCCCTAGAAACCTTTATTCAGGCCTCACACTTAAACAGCCAATTTGCTAAGGGGTGTGTGTGTGTGTGTGTGTGTGTGGACATAAATGCTGTTTGTGCTCTGTAGTGGCAGTAAATGGCTGATTTCTGCTTGTTTTTGTGTGAAGGAGGCACACAGAGGAAATTCCTGAGAAAATAACAGGTTAGGGTGAGAGGAGCAAACCGCGCTTCTGCAATAAGGCTCAGTTAATCAATTCTGGCCCAAAATGTCACGGTGAATGTGCAGCAACGGCAGAAGGATTGGACCAACAGTGTGGATTTGATAAGTCACTCATTTATCTTGTAATTGCACTGCTAAATGTTTGGAGAGAGGTTGAAATATCCGTTTTTTTTCTCCTTTATTATCGCTTTTCTTTTACTGTGTATAATAGAAATAGATATGAGAGCAGGCATTTCAAATGATTATTTCACACTACAAACGTGATCGAGGTACTTACCTATTTGCTGCAACATCTGCAAGCAGCTATTTTTTTGCTCTCTGCAGCTGGATGAGTGCAGGCTGAAAAACTAGATGGTCTGTATTTTGTCAGCATAAGTCTGCACGGCATTTTTGTCTTCCGCTTGAAATTTCCCACACTTGCTTTGTGCCTAAAAGCATGCACTTCAATTTCCACCGAAGCCTGAATTAAATCCCTTCAACCAATTTTTAGTTATGGGGGGTCTCTGGGGCTGCCGCCGGTCTGAGGGCTCACTCCCAGCACCAACGCTGCCCGACTGCTGGAGTTTCGCGTAATCCGCTGCCCAGCTGTCAGGCAGGGATAACGCTACTGATGTGAATCTGAGGCAACGTGGACAATATCATTCCAAAGCTGTGAGCTGGCAGCTGGTATGCTGACGAGATCATACGTTTTGCAAAGCATTGAAAAACAAACCCGGACACGGTCCCCTGCAGCCGTGCTGCCTGGAGCTCCTGCTCTGTGCTCACGAGCGAAGCAGGGATGGGCAACACCAGCGATGGTCCCGCTGCAAGGACAGAGGTGGTGTAGGGCTATCCTGTAGACTTAAATAATTTCTAAGGGAGAGACCCAGCACAACTTCCCTCAGCCTTGCATCTTATCTGTTGTTGGTTTTTTTTTCCACTGCCATCCTTCTACCCTGAGAACCTGAATGTTCTTCCCTACGTCAGTCAAAATGAGTAAAAACCACCAAAGGAGGGGTTGGAGGAAGAACCAGCAGTGCTTACAATCCAAAATAAGCTTGTTTTCTCCATTTATGTTCTGTTAGGACCACAGGAACAGGCCCTGGGGAGAAAGCTGGGTCAATCCTCCCCTTCCTACCAGCCAGGAGCAGAGCGGACCATGAAGCAGGTCGCTTTGGCCGGACAGCAGGTGGCCGGTGGCATGTGCCGGTGGCATCACCACTGTCTCCTCCCTGCATCTGCCCTGCTGGCTCCTGGCAAGTGCCCGGCTGGCGCATCCCTCTGCACACAGCTGCACGCGAAGCTGCATCTTCTCAGCTCCTGGAAGGGCTCGATTTCTGTATCACCCCTTCCTTACGGAGCAATAACGTGCACAAACAGTGGGGTGCGGTGGTGGGATGAAAAATATCATAGCTACACTGTTTTTTTTTTTTTTTTTTTTTTTTTTTTTTTTTAATCTCTTCAATAAAAGTAGTATTGAGACTTGCAGGAAGTACACTTGCTGTATAATAACATCCCTTTAGTGAGCTGGTCATAGCCAGTGTTCATAAATTGCAGCATTCATTGCATGCTAACTTATCAGGTTCATTTCACCCTACCAATTTTATTCCCAAGCCATACTGCTGCTGCTGGGATCCACACAGAAGCCAGCACTGACATCCTGGGGGGGGAAAAGCAGATACAACCCTCCCTGGATAAGGTATTTCCTGTGAAGGATACTATTGATGGGAAACCTTCTGTATAACAGGACACAGATTTATTAACATACAAGTTATGTTATAGTACATTTTTTCAAAGTCCATTTTATCAAGTTTTAGTACTTATGCATGTTGTTGATTTTTTTTCTCCAGGCATTGAAAAACAAAGGCAAATTCTGTGAGGAGGAGGTAATTGGGAGATTATTTGAAACTGCTATACTTCAAAAGTGTGTTGTCATTCTGCACCTTTACCTCAGGTATGCTATTTTACCAGCTCTGTAATCTAAGTAAATATGATGAGAAAAAACATGTTCTTAAGGAAAATTGATTTTCTCACACTGTGTCTCCATCTAAAATTATTTTTATTATTGTAATTTTTTTTTGTAAACATCTACAATTTAAATACACTGTTAAGAACCTTCTGTGTAAAAGAAGAAAGCAGAGTTAAAAAAAAAGACAAGTGTATTTCTTTCTTTTCTTTTTTTTTGTTTTTGCAAAGAGCTGTTTCCTGAGATTATCAAAATTTAAAAAATATAAAAATCATAATAAAACATGCAATTTTGGAGTTTCCGGTAACATTACATTTGGGCATAGGTGTTGTTCTGGATCAGACAAAAATCATCTAAAATGCAACTGTTTCATTCTAGCTGTGGTTTTCTTATATTGCATTCCTAGTTTCAAAGCGTTTGAAAATGTTAGATTGAAATGTTCTGTTCTGATAGGTTTCCACAGTGATCTTATTGCAAAGCCTTTTTATAAGCTTTTTAGAAGAAATTTGTTCAAGATTGGTGTCTTCAGACATTTCGGTTATGACTAAGTGATATTTCAAACAGGAAAACGTTGTCAGAAAGTTTTTGACCAGCTTTCTCATGCTGCTTTGACCAGTAACACCATGACTGACATGGTCCAAACTCCCAGGCTGGTGCTGTATTTGTCCTAGTCCCTTCTTATTGCTTGTGGTTTTCCAGGCTCCCAGCCGGTTTATGGCATTGCGAGGACAGTACACAATGTCAAGGCTCTCAGTATTATTAAAAACAACATGAAAGTCATGCTATCGGTGATCCACTTATCCTAAATGCTACCTGTTGATTTAAAGCTTGCTTTCTTATCAGAGGCCAGGAGACACCTGGATTATTCTCCAGTGAAGAAAGAGTCAAGTTAGCAGAAAAGAGAGAAATCCAACACACTCCCTTCTTGCCATAAAATGAGATAACTTGGTTAATTGAAGTTTAGAGATAGATTTACATTTAAAAGAGAAAAAGTAGGATTGATCTTTATTCCTTAAAAAAAAAGAGAGAGAGAAAAAAAGATATTTTTTATTTCCTGTGTTGGCTAAAAAAACAAACTGATGGAATATGGTCCCAAGCCACTTTAAATAAATGTGCTTGTGAGGCAGTAGGTGAAATTCTGCTGAAATCAGTTCTCTGAAAAAAACAAGGAATCCTGTCAGGTTTATTTTAGTGGTCAGTCACTCTAGCATGGAAAGTATGTGGCGTAAGCTGTGCGCACAGCAGGCAGGCTTAGCTCGGGTGCCTGTAGCCCTCTGAAAGTGGAGTGGAACTGGAACCAAGGAAGCGTGTTGGCTGCCAAGTGTACGGAGAGGGCTGGTAGCGACAGCCCCATCGCCAGGGCAGAAGTACTGCTAACACATTGTCAAGTGATGCCAACAAAAGATGTTGCTGTAAACTGATTGCTGGAAAGTCTTCTGGAAAAAAGGAGCAGAAGCGTCCTTGAAATTGGAGTCATTTTACTGATTACGTGCACTGTGTGACTGGAGCCCAGCGCTGACCTCCCGCATGCCCACGGGAACCATGGTGGCTCCAGCCTGCCCAGGCAGAGAGGCTGCAAACTCCCAGTGCTCCCAAGCTGCTCCCTGGAGTGGAGGAAAAGGAAAAAAGAAGCTTCCCTCTTCAGTCCTCTGTGCCCAGGCTGGCTTGCGAGGATGGAGGCATCGGGCCAAGGAGCGGTGGCTGCATCTTGCAGTGTGGCTTTCAACGAAGAGCAACCCAGCGTGGTGTGGTTTTAGAAGCTGCTAAGAGCAGACAGTGTGTTTTTGAGAAAAATGATAAAGCCGGCTTTAACAGAACCTGCTGCACTGTCTCTTCTGCACAGACACACGTTTATGGCTGCTTATGTGGGCTCAGGAGTACAACTCACCAGCATGTTATTTGATCTTCCAGTTGACTTATTTTAACTCCTAATGAGCAACAGCTTCTCCCTGCGACACTGGAAGGATTTTTTTTTCTCTCTTATCTTGCTTTCATTAATGCAATTTCTAACGCTCTCAGCGGCCATGTGAGGCTGCAGAGCATAGATAGTGTGCAGCATCCCTTTCCACAGCTTGTGAGCCCGCTGGAGGCATGCACCGTATCTGTGGTGCCGCGTGCGCCGGAAATCAATCACTGCTCATGCACTGGAGTACCAAGGCAGAGCATGACTAGTAGTCACCTGAACTTGACCTATCTGTAGCTCATTTTAAATCCAGCAGTGATTCTTTCATATGTTCTTTCGTTCTGTGAAGAACAAAACCTACCACAAATCTACAGTATTATGTCAGTTTGGGGTATCTTTTTGGGGGGAGGACAGCAGGTGCTCCAGGAAGTTTGCACATTGCTATTTATCCTCCTGGATGCCTGATACTGGTTTTTATCCACATCCACAGTCAGGTAAGCCAAAACAGTTTAGATTATTGGGGCTTTGTTTTGTTTGTTTTTGTTTACTAAATGAACTTTAAAAGCTGGGATTGTCATAGGCAAGCCTACACGTTCATCTCACATTTGAGCAATATAGCTCTGCTGCAGCGGAGGGACACAGCTGATCCCCCCCCTGCAGCTATGTGGCTTGCCAAGGGGAGGCTCTCACTGCAGGATGGGGATCAAAACATCCCCTTGCAAGGCATGGTGCTGCAAAATCACATTTTCAAATGGCAGATTTCAAGTGCCCCTTCTCTAGGGCTTGGGGCAAAGCAGTACAGAGCTTGGCCTTGGGTAGCATTTACTGGATTTACTGGATTGAGTAGCATTTTTGGTATCCTCTACTGAACAAACAAATTAAAATTGGTAGATGAAAACTACAGATACATCGGGCTTGGGCAAAGTACATGCCTTAAAATTACACTGTGGAAGGTATTGAGGTATCTGCTGCTGAGTGAATTTGTTTATGAAATAATTAAAAAAAAAAAAAAAAAAAAAAGAAGAGATCGGTGTAATGCCAGAGGTAGTGCTTAATACATACAAGTAATTCTGCGGTCTCACAGGAAGTCCGCCTTTAATTAGTCTAAGGTCTGGCAGTAGGTAAAACAGCAAAATATTGAATTAGTAGAAAAGGCCTAAACTGTGAAGAAAACCTGTCCTCTGATCACTAGCAGGTCTGCAAATGAAAATGGACTCTTTGCTTAAGTACTGTATCCCTGGTGAGACACATCTGATATGAGCAATAGGGTCTCCTTCTTTCCTATGCACCTGGTCACTGCCTCCCAGTTTCATGTTTCCTGTTCGTGGAAATGTTTATATGGCAATTTAACATCCTTTTTTAATTCTATCATCAGATGCTCTCGCTGTGTATTATGACCTTGCTCCAAGAATCCTTGTTTTATAGCAGTCTATCTTGAATAGTATTTCACCATCAGCTGAGGCACTTAAGCAATAATAAGTTAATACTTCACCCGTTTTCCTCTCTAAACTTGGTAGCCTGTGCTTTCAACATCATCATCCAAGTCCGGGCTATTATAAAGACCCCACACTGAACCCTCTAGTGCTTCACTAGTATTTTCCTTCTAATCTGAAAGGGCTAATCTTGTTTCTTGTGCTAAATTGAAGCAGCTTCTGTTTTCAGATGTCAAGAAGCTGGCTTAGCTCATCTTCAGCTTTGAACTGCTGTGATGGAAATGAATCACTGCATTTCTGAAATTATGGGTGTAGGATGCCCTGACAACTCGTTGTCACCTTTTCAAATCAAAAGAGTTCCCAGGATGTTAAAGTAATTCACTCCCTGTGTATCTGAGCTCCATATTCACTAATTGTTTGCTAAATGTTTGCTCCACCTTGAACTTCTCTAATCTAGCATCTGGTTTTTATTGTTGCTGAGTCAGATGCCACACAGATCCTGATGTCAGCTGACTCACTCCTCTTTTGTATCAGCATTACGCATAAAAGACAGGTCTGTTGGAGTGTGTAGTTTCCCAGAGAAAAGCCTGGAGTCATCAGTGTTTGACATTTAAATAAAAACTCTGTGATCCCTTGAGCCACAAACCGACATTCTGACATTAACAGGGAAATACATTATTATTCATTTTTTGTACTGTGCAAGCACTCCTTGAGCAACGTGGGATTTGCACTACAATAGATGCAGACATCTTTCTGTAACTGTCTTTAAGAATTAATGTTGAGGACTAGAGTCCTCAAAAGTGCCATTGGATTTGGTCAGTTGAGTTCCTGGTGGCTTTTTCAGAATCTTCACCAAATTATATCCATTAATTCAACGACTACTGTAGTATCTCAGATCTTCTGTCAAAGGTCCAGACCCTGTTGTGCTGAGCACTGTATAAATGGGAAATAAAAAGTAGGTGTCTGCCCTAGGCAGGCAACAATTAATTCTAGGATAAATCTCATTTTCGGATACTCTGAGATATGTCTTTCTATTTCATTCAGATCAGCACTCTGAAAACACGCACATTTCTAGCCATTTCTCACTATATATAAATTATAGGATGCCTTTGAAAAGTAATATACCTTAGCAATGTATAACCTGCTGCTTTACTCTCCCGAGAAAGCGCCTGGGCAGAGTCTATTAATCCCTCCTCTGCCAGATATTTCTGTTATTCCAAAGCCCCCCACTCTGCTTGATTTCAGGTCACAGCTCTCCCGTGTATTATTCTCTTTCATCCAGCAGCATTTTGCTCATATGCTGGTGAATATTTCAAAACCTGTGGCAGTCGGATACAGACAATTGAGAGTAAAGGCTCTCAAAAAAGTGCACGGGGGTGTTTTCTCTGGCATAAAGGACTGATCTGTCCCCGCAGTCCTAGAGAGAGAGCAAACAAGTGAAGTGCAAATTCTGGTCCTGAGCGTGAAGTATTTCATCTCCCTGCTGGAGTCTGGGCTCACCAGAGTCGAGGACAGGATCTACTGCTGCCACAGTCCTGGCCCCCACAGCTGTAACAGCATGCATTGCATTTCAGCCATGTAGACGAGGAAGGAGTGAGTAGAGCCCCACAGGGCTCGGCTATTTTATTGTATTGTATTTTTTATTTGTTTTTTATTGTATTGTGTGGTATTATATTTTCAGTTTTCACCTAGATCCTCGTTTTCCCCACTAATGGCTTTTCTTCTTTTCCCCAGTGACTTTTTCCTGGGTCTCAGCTGCAGGAGACCTACTAGTCTCTGCAGGCCAAGTGTGCAGGTTATCTCCCGTTTCAGAAATATTGCCAGGGCTGTGTCCAAGGCCACTCCTCCTCAGGCGGTGCCTTCATACCCAGGAACGCACCTAACTCTCCCCCCCACCCCCTCCCCCGGCATGTCTGGCAGAGCTGAGAAGAGTAACTGCTACATCTGGATGCTTTCAAGTTCTCCAGGGCTTAATATATTGTTTTCCTCCCCTACTGCTATGTGCTCAACAGGACATGGTCTGAAGTTTTTTGGCAGTGATGCTGTCCTCCCCGCAGTTTCCATTATTGAGACAGTTAAACTAAGAGGCAACTTCTTGTAAGCCAGGTTTGGCCATAAAGGAGGGGAAGAACGCGGGACATAAGTCCTAGGCAGACAGACAGCACTTGCCCAAGATTTATCACAAAGCATTGTTTCCCACGCTGGCTTTGAGAACGGTAGGTCAGTTTTCCTGGTGTCCCGCATGCTCGGAGAGTGGAGCCCTTTGTGTGTTATCGTACACAGAATTTGTCCTAGGAGGCAAACTCTGTGACTTCCCAATCTGAGGAAAACCCACAAAGTTGCTTTACAGTTTGTCTCTTCACTGTGTGACTCAAGCTGTTGTCATTATGCCCACCCACATCTCCCTCTCTGCCTCTTCTGCCTTTCAGTATGGTCCATAAATAAGTACCGAGAAGTATACAGCCAAATGCAGAGGCAGGGGAGGGCTGGTAATAGGGAAAAGAACGGTTTATGAATGAACAGCATCGTGAGTTAAAAAAAAATTCAGCATGGGTTGTCTCCTTGGTAGCCCAAACAGTAACTCAGGCCTATACTTCTATCTGCATTGTGTGATTCCCCGAGGGCTTTACAGGCTACAGCCACACATGAAATGCCACCACCTCTGGACAGAGCATACAAACCAAAACCAGCAAACGGCACATTAGGGTAGGCAGCAACTCTGGCTTATTTTTAGGGCAAAGATGTCACAGGGTTTGTATGTACTAACCGTATGCACAGAAATCCGGTGACCCAAATCAAAACAAACATGTACATGCTGTAATACAAGGTGTCAATTTAACCACCACAAGAGAGACTTAGGTATGGGTTTGATTTATTTTAGGGTGGACAAGTTGATGCTAGACCTTTCCCTTTCCTGAGAATCAAGAGAGGACCCCAGGCACTCCAGTGCCTGTGTGACACCTTCCTTTGGGTTGTATGGTTGTCCCAAACCATAATCCCAGCAGTTAAATGTCTTCTGATTCTTGTACAGCCTTGGATCTCACTGATGTTCCTCCAAGCTTGGTCCATCCATGAGTACTTCAGGGCTGTCCTAAGCACACAGCTTCAGCATGGGGCAGGCCCTCCCCTCCCCGGTGAGCAACGCGAAGTGTCTCATCATGCAGGTAGGCTATCGGCAGCAGGAACCAGCTCACAGTCAAAATGAACCACTCCACTGATCTGACATGCGGCGTGTCCAGGCTCCCTGTGCTGAAGTGGCACTAATTACTCCCCCTGTGTTATGAAACCAGACAAGTATTAAGTGCAGAGCAGAGCACTGATTACATTGTAATGATGATTACAGGAGCTATCTCAGATATATGCTTCCCCACAGGTATATTCACCTGCCTCTGCTGCGTACACCTGCAGCACATTAGCAATGCTGCAATGAGTTATTTACAGCGTGTGGGAGCCTCCCAAGGTTGTTGTCAGCAAGCAGAGGCCAAGCAGAGCCTTGCCTTCTTCTGTGGTGACTCCACCTCTACTTTATTCACCAAGGCACTCTGTCCTTACGGCTGCCTCTGAAATGCTTGGAAGGTTTCTAGCTGTTTTATAAGAGCTAGTACTGCGGAGAGTTAGCTCGCAGGAAGAGGTAGATGTTGAGGCCTTACATGACTGTAAGGAGGGGTCCTGCCTGCTCATTCCATGGGGCTTCCCCCATCTTCTGCACTCCTTCCCCCTGTCAGGAAAGCTAGTAAGCTGCCAGACAGCCTGAGAAAGCTCTTGTTAGTTGTTTCCTTTGGACCAGGATCTCTCTCTCTTCTTTTTCTCTTTTCTTTTTTTTCCTCCCTCCCTTCCCCCCCACCTCCTAACTGTAGCTGGGAAGGCCACAAATGCCAACAGGTCTCTTTTGCAAGTATTTCATTATTTTGAGGCAGTTGACTGAAGCAACATTAAAAATATATCCCTAGTGCTAGGATTACTTTGCTCTCTGTTGTCAACAACATATTTTTAAAAGAAACATTCTTTTTTTTTTTTTTTTTTTTTGGTGGTGTGATTGCCTTGTTTTAGAGTTACTTAAGTAGGAAAATATTTCCCTTGGAATTGATCCAAGCTCACAGAAGTCAGGGAGAGTCTCTCTATTGACTTTAAATGCACTATGGACTAGGCTGCTGTAAACTACTAAAATGAATTCATCAGTAGAGACCAAGGCGCTGTTGGGTTTAATGAGACAAATATGGTGGGGCTTGTGATGGTGAGCAGTATTACATCAATGGAGCAGAAGGAAAGCTCTCTGGACTGCGGATATTCACATGGTTAATAGATGGCTGGATGTTTATAGCTTGGCAACGATCTTTTTAAGACTAGACACCAGGCATGGGTTTTCCCCTGAGGAAGGGAGAGGGAGACAAAACGGAAGTGGTGGTGATAGCGGAGGTGGGGATTTAAGATGTCTTTTCCCCCGGTTTCCTTCTCTCTAATGTCACCAATTATTTAGGTTTCTACTCAAAGCCATGGCTGCAACTGCGTATCTGTTTGTCCCATCTCCTTCAGCCTTGTCCTACCTGAGCTGACACAAGGATTTGGCCATGGTTCCCAGGCATAAGGGGACTGCATCGGCCCCATACGTGTCTCCTTGGCAACCCAAGGCTGTGCTGGGGATGGGGGAGCAGCCCAGGGTTGAACTGTTTGTGCAATTGCTGTCTATCCTCCTCCAGCCAAATGAGGATTGAAGCTGCAGAAGGAAATTTGACAGAGCCCCATGGCCTGGGGAGGGAACACCCAGGCTGCTGCTGGCCCTGGGGCCACCATGAAGCATCCTGCCTGCAGGGCTTCACCTGCTGGGTTCAGGCAGCCGTGGCCACTCGGCTCTCCCACCAGCTCCAGCAAAGACGATTGGATTTTCAGTGCTTTTGAAAATGAGTCCACTTTATACCTGCATATCGGTAAAGGAGAATAATATTATGGCTCCTGTGTTTGAAAAGGCTTATCCCCTAGGTAGTACTGAGTGTTGATGCTCTTCTAGACACTGTCTGAAACCTCTTATCACATGTTTCCTGATAGGGATTAGAAAAGCTACTCCAAAACTGTGCAGCCAAATGCTCCTCATGTAAAGGATGGCAAATGGCTACTAAAACACAGCTATCATTCCATAAATGTTTTGGTTGTTGCATATTTTTATAACTCTGTCACACTGGAGGTATTAGAGAAGCAAGAGAGTCATTCAGCAGGAAGAGCTTTCATTAGCTCTGATGAATGCTGCTGATTAAGATAAGCCCTGATCTAATGCTGGATACTGGTCACAGACAGGGTCTTTCCTTAAAAAAGAGCTTATTTCATGTTTACATACAAATGCAACACAAAAAAGAAAGAACTGAATCCAGCCCCTGGAGTCATACCCAGAATATTTGCCTCGGAGTGTACGTTTACCTCCTGAGAATTCACGCAGTAATTAGATGAATGTGCCTAATTAATCACATTTCCTGTGCTGAAGAGGTTTGATGGAAAACATTTTGCTTCTATCACTTTATTAAAGCATTATTGCATGTTGTGCTTGTCATGTGTTCATCACCAGCCTTTTCACCAATTAATTCTGACAAAATGAAGTTTACCAACAGCAAAGTAAGCCAGTGCTTACAATTGCTTTACTGTAGCTTTGTGTACATGCCTTTATGCCTCTATGTAATTACTGGGTAATTGAGAGCAGAGTCTGTTTAATCTGAAACTGGATGTGCTAAATATAAACCATCTTCAGTGCCTGATTGATACTGTTTTAATAGCCTTGGTACCATCTACTTTCATGGACATGTAATGCGTGATTACCCTTATTTATTGCATGTGTTTACTATCAATTTTAAAATCAAAATATAATTTGGCAACACAGTTAATATAACTATGAAGCAGTTATTGCTTATTTAATATTTTTCCCACTTGCCACATCTGAACTAAAGCCTAGACATCCCAAATCAGAGCCTGAAGATAGCACCTTAAACCTTCTTGGAGGCACTTAGTAACTGCTCTAGGGTAAAAATTGTTGAGCATCCATTTCCTTGGGGCCGGGGTTGGTGGGAGTGAGCCGGGGCATTATCCACCTGCTGGGCTCCAGCAGGGAGACTCAGCCCTGTCCCTGCCTAGGCACCAGGGCAGAGCTCCCCAAGAGACAGCAACGATGGAGAGGAAACGGGAGCCTGAAATTCCTTTTAATACTGTCACTGCTGTTGGGGACTGAGGTCCTCCTTCAGGCATTGGGAGCCTGGCCCGTGCCCAGCTTTCATTTGTTTTCTCCAAGGCCACCGAACAAGGCTGGTGCCAGGCGCTCCCAGCTACTTGCTGCCCTGCCAGACCAGGGACCCTCCTGCCTGGGACTCTGCAGCAAAGAGTGGCCCAAGCAGGACAGAGGTTGCCCCCAGCTTCCTCATTGGAAGAACTAAAGTTAGAGTTAGCAGTTACAAAACGCTGAGCTGCAAAGAGGACAAATTAGATCTTGTTGCCTGCTTCTAAACTAGTCTTTCACTGATATGATGCCTAGGCCATCTTTTTAAAGGTTCTTCCATTCATCTAAAATATTAGGCACACAGACGAATGTTAATTCATGCAAAATGATTTGCCTGTCCTGCCGACTGTCCAGCACTGAGAAGCCTCTTTCTTGCTGTATAAATAAGCAAGCTGTCAACCGTGCATAGTCATTAGGAATGGAAGTACTTATTTTCATACAAAGACAAAATGCTCACTTACTAGTGGGCAATCTAACTTGCTCTTCTCCCTCTACCTTGCTGCAGGAATTTTGTGTTACAATACCAGCATTTTTATTACTGATACATGCACAAAGCTGCTTGTACTTTTGTACATAGTATGACATGCTTCATATATAAGTATGCAATTTCCAGCAATTACTCAGAGCTACTGCAGTGATAATTTTTAGTCTTGAGAACATTTTATTTTTTGTCAAAAATGAAACCTAGTTTGGGCTGGAAAATATTTGATAGCAGTTTGACATTTTTGATAGAGCGCTTCGGTGTGCATAATGCAGTTGCTTCCAAAAGTCCAGGTTGCTGTTGGAAGGTAGCTTGGATTGAAAGTCTGCAGCCAGCTCCAGCAACGACTCTGCTGTACATGTCCTACCTTGTTACCCTGCTTGCCACTCACAGATTCAGTCCCCTGCTTAAAGAATTTTTTTCATATAGGGGAGATATAGTCCAAGAGATAGTTGAGTTTCTGTTAAAAAAAAAGGGAGAAAGCAAGAGCTAAAGAGGGAAACAGTGTGGCCATGTCAGTGACCATGCCCTTCCCTTGCCTCGCAGCCTAAGGGTAGGACTGAAATCCCGCTAAACCCACTTGGTTATGTATACAGCTGGACGTGCTCTAAAACCTACAGAAGTCAATAGAAAGAACATCAAAACTCTTGGTTAGTTTGAACAAGCCTGGGTTTGGGGTTCGAAGGTCTATCTGCAGGTGCAGCACTCGCAGTTAGTATTTCTAAATCAAGTAAAAATGCAGTCTACTGCCAACACCTTGTTAAGTTCTGGAAATATCTTTAAATACCCTGGAAATACCTTGGACAAACAAAGTACCCAAGAAATGGTAAATAATTCCCACTGAGGTGAACGGGAATCAGAAATGCTTGAAGGAAAAATTCAACCCACAGTCTTACAGTGATGGAGCCAGGCTTATTTGTAATAAGGGAACACAGTAGAAGCTGTATCAGCTCTTTCAGCTCAGTTAATTATTGTTTAAAAAAATCAGAAGAATAAACAAAATGCTAACTTTATTCTTCTTTCCTAAAATTCTCCAGCTTCTTCATGAAGTGACCGTGCCAGACATCTCCTCAGCACAGGCTGCCATTTGGCAGAGAGAAACCATAGACAGGGGGCTGGTCTGGTCCCTGCACTAGTGAAGAAGACAAGTGATGCTAATTGAAGATACATTTGAGAAAAAGTAGTAGCTTCACATTCACGTGAAAAGCTCTGTGCCTTGCTCTTGGACAAGGGACGTGAACGCAGTGGCAAACAGCAAGAGAGAAAGGGAGGTTAACAGGAAGCAGGAAAGGTGGAAAATACCAGTGCAAAGGTTGAGAAAACCCTGTGATCATCCTGGATGCCGTTAGGCAGGAAGGAGCTCGCAGGCTCCTGAGGGCACGAAAGGGCGTGCTCAAGGCGACGCAGGTACCTGCACACTTCAGGGCCACCTGCAAAAGTGGCCGTGGGCGCCCGCGGGCGTCCACTGAGCACAGCCGCTGCGAGATGGGAACAGCCCATTCCTGCAGGATTTCTTTCTTTCGTTTTCGTCTTGCACAGCAGCTACAACTGAACCTTTCTCGGCCATGGCACTTTTTCGTTTGAGGGCTCTTTGCCCGTATGGCTCCGCCGCGGCCCTGCACGAGCTTCCTGACGTTTCGTTAGCGGATAGACTTCACCGGCAGGAACAACGCCCTGCCAGGAAAAATCAAACGCTTCGATTGCGGGTGTTCGGCAGGGGGGCAACCTGTCCCGAAACGGTGGGATCGGGGGCCGAGGCTTGCCCTGAGAGCAGAAGAGCTCTCAGTGCAGATGAGCTCGCAGCAGAGATGAGCTGTGCCCTAAAAGCATCCATTTCTCTCCGTTGCTTTCGAAGGGAATCCGGAGCTGCTGGCTCAGATGCTGATACCTGCAGCGTCTGAATTTTGGTAAGAGGAATCCGCACTGAAGCCTTTGAGTCTTAGCAAACTACCTGCACTTGCTGCTGGTGCAATATACAGATTTATGGCTGTGGTGTGATCGCCACCGGGATTCTGTGATTCTCAGGTAGAAGCGACTTTATGTATCAAGGTCATAGCTCACTTTCCTGCTTATAAATATTAGCCAAGCAATACAAACAAGTTGAACCTTAGCCTTCTGATATTAAGCCTCACCAAGTCCATAATCCTTCTTTTCCAGTAGTAATGCAGCGTATTTTCAATAATGCTTAATACGAAGAAATCTAGCTCATCAGCCCAAAGAGGCTAGTAGTGTTAATACGCATGGGGTCATGGCATATAAATACCAAATGCAATCTGCTGTGCTAATTGTCCCTTCAACAAACACAAAAACGGTTAGTCCAAATCCTGGCCAGGTCAGCTGAGACTGCATGGGTTGGCTACTGGGTAGGAAACAATCTCATTGCCCCCAAATATTTGCTACTCAGAAAGGAAATAAAATGCACAAACATGGTCATACAGGGTGTCTCTTAGGAGCACCTTGTAGGGCAATCAGGGACTGAATTAATAGGGACTAAATACTCCAGTGATGGGTGATAGTTATAGATTCTATAGATAATAGATTATGTATAGATATAGATTATGTAGATTGTAGATTAAATGTAATTATATATAGAGATTAGATAGCTATAGTTTGAATTCTGGAGCTGATCAAGGGTGGCCGCTGCTGTTGCCTTGTAAACATAACCAGTAAATTAAAAGCAAAAAAAAAAAAAAAAAGAAAAAGAAAAAAAAGGGGGGGGAGAGAGAGAGAGAGAGAGAAAAGGTTGAAGTCGTTTCCTGCTAAAGCTATCTACCTTTCAGCTATGCCGTGGCCGCCGAAGCAGCTGATGGAGCACGAGTGAAGTGGCGGAGAGCAGGGCCACGGAGGCCTGCAGCAGGCACCTCTCCACCGGGGGAGGTGGGACTGCTTCCCGTGGGTGGCTGCTCAGCCCTGGCTAAGGCACACTGAGATGGGAAAGGCTGGAGCAGGAGCCTCTGGGCAGTCGAGGCAGGGAATTTTGGGAATACTAATAAAAAGGTCTATGAGAAGGATAACGGGGCAGTAGGTTGGATTTTCATGGCCCTGAATTGGGTTGGACCGGGGTAAATGTCAGGGTCGCAGCTGGCAGAGGCTGGTGCTATTGATCCCCGCATCTCATTTGTGCAAGGGAGACTCCATGCACCACCGGTGAGAAACGGGAGCCTTTCCTGAGCGATGGAGGTGCTCCAAAAAGCCAAGCACTTTCAATTGAGGAAAAAAGCCAGGGGGAAGCAGAGAGGAGCAGTGGGCCATTTCGCAGCGCAGCACCCGTTCGTGCCGGACAACCAGAGCAGTCTCCGACAGGAGGTATAACCAGCTGCTACAGGAGGGCCGGAGGCATGATGTGTGCATATTTATATATATATATGTATATGTATATATATATATACACATATGTGTGTGTGTGTGTGTGTATGTGTGTATATATATATATGTGTACATATATATGTTTCTTTTTTTCACCATTCCCACACATGAAAAGCCTGCTTTTTGCAGAGCTCTGCTCTTGCTGCTGTCCCATCCCAAGCAGGCAGTTGTGAGCACCGAGGACTGCCACGGGCTGAGCCGCTCCAAAAGCCGTGCCCCCAGGGCCACTCGTCGCAGTTTGGGAGGACGACAGCAAAGAGATAACCCGAAAGATATGCTCCTCAGTTCGTTTGTAGCTACATCTCACTGCAAATATGTGATTTTGGGGGCAACACTTGTGCATCAACATTTTGCTGTACAAGGATGAAAACTTAAAATATTCACTAGGCCCTATTACCATATTACATGTATAATTTATAAGATTTTAAGATTAGGCTGATTTCTTTCTTTTTTTTTTTTTTTTTTTTTTTTTTTTTTAACTACAGGCACTTTGTGATTTAACTTAATTTGTCTGTCCTTTGGGTAAGATAATAAAATCCCTTAGCTCGATTTTAATCCAAATTCCCTTGTCACCAATTGTATCAGATGACATTAGAATACTTTAATTGTTGTTGAAATCCCTGAAGTCAACAAATACGTCAAACCTGAAAATAAAGCTCCTATGCCAAGTGGTTCCTCCTTAAGAAGGCCACGATAGATTTGCAGATTTGATGCAGGGATCGAATGTCTTTCAAACTTCACTTGCATATTAAGATGAGGGTCCACGCAGGCAGATCTGCACGTGAGGAAAGTGATGATATAAACGTGAACAAAGGCGAAAGCTTGCAAATTCTCCTCGTCTATCATTCCTGTTTCTCTGTCAGACTTAACTTACTGTGTGGAGATACACACACCTTAAAAAGAAATCTAAGCATTGCATTAAAGGCAATAGTCTAAGGACAGGTCTACTCCAATGCACTGAGTGAAAACTGTTCAGGAGGCTTGCTTAAAAACCAGGAGATTTAAAATGAAATGCATCTTGTTACCTTTTTCCTTTCCTTTCCTTTCCTTTCCTTTCCTTTCCTTTCCTTTCCTTTCCTTTCCTTTCCTTTCCTTTCCTTTCCTGTCCTGTCCTGTCCTGTCCTATGACATTTTGGAGGATTCTTTTCGTTTGATTCTAGCATTCTTTTTTCTTCCTTGTTTATTAGGGTGATGTCTGTTTTAAGGGACAATTTGGTGGTGACCTATGGGGGCACAGACAGCAGCCCCCTCGGGTTGGCTGTTTGGACTGTCCAAGTGAGAAACAAAGTTGCTCATGGACCCAGTGAACAGTTCAAATCCGTGTTGACCTTAGCACAGATATAGTGGATCCAAATAACCAAACGCAAAGAAAAAGTCTCCTGGAAGCAATGACGAGAAAGGATAAACGCCGGCGTTTAAACAGCTGCCGGCACGTGCAGTGCCTTTGGCCGAGGACAAAATGAACTAACTCATTGATGTGGGTGCAGCAGACACAGGGGATAACGCTTTTGGCCGGCCCACGCTATCAGGTGTTTCTCGCGGATTATTGCACGGCTGCAGAGCGGTTTGGGAGAGCAGATCAGGAAATGCTTTTGTAAACAAGTGAGGCTCGTGAGGAGGCTCAAACTTTTATGATGGAGAGTTTTAATTAGCTACTGAGCTGGACAAAATCTTTCTCACAAGCCAAGCAGAGGAAGCCATCTCTAGCTGTAAGGCAGAGCTGCTTTCGCACATTATTGTTGAACACTCAATTGCTATTTTAAACCTAATCCTAAGTTATAAGCCATATGTTATAAATAAACTAGGAATTAGTGGAGCATATGGGACCTAATAAACACAATATTCAGAGGGTTCAATGGGAAATATTAAGGTCTGATTCTGCTGGCATTTCCCGTATCAGCAACGTCAGTGATATTTCATGCATTCATGTGAAAAGGCCTATTTTAGTTGCTGTGAGGATGAACTATAGGTAAAGCAGCATGGAAATGATCCAGTCTTTAAGGAATGACTTGTGATTTTGAATGTCCTTGTACTTGGGTGCCCAAAAAGCCCATCAGAAACTGACAAATCCAACGATTTTCCTAACTTCCCATAACAAGTCAAACTTCAAGAGATGCACAAATGACTCAAAAATGTTCCCCCTCCATTTTTGGGGAGCTTTAGCCTATAGCGGAAGCTTAGAGTAGAAAACGCAGGTTGTATTTCTCTACCACATCACCTCCACAAAGATAGCAGTGCTCAAGAAGAAAAAAATAAACTAAATGTTTAACGTAAAATAACATTTACATTACCACTTAATGCTAGATAACATGAAAACCCAGAGTAGAGCAGCACCAAGCTCTGGTGTTACTGGTTTTTAGAGACCCATGACAATGTGAAAACTTTCAAATATTTGGAGCCAAAAATTGAAGTTTGAACTTCTCTATGATTAAAATGCCTGTATCTTGATGAGGAAATATGGATTCAAAAGTCATTAGTGTTATCAGTGCAGAGGAAGGGATGCACATTAAACCCCTGGTCCTGCCCTGCTGCAGCCGAGCAGCGGAAGCATGCTAGAGCCAGCCCACCCGTATGGGCCGATCCCAGGAAAAGGAGACGTTAACAGGCGTTTGTGCCCGTCCTGCACGTTCACACACGTGCTTCCTTCTGAGCATCAGGGCACAGATACCAGGATTAGACCTTTGTCCCTGAACCAGCCATAAAGACCATTAACTCGATCTGTCATCACCGGGCGCCCGTTCCTGGCTGATCTGATTGATCTCGAGTGGATTAACCCCAATATGTCAGCTGTTAGGATGAACCAGAAGCCTCTCACCAAACATGGTGCAGGGCACATGCAACCCTCTGCGCCGCCGCCTTGCGCTGCCCAAAGGCTGAGCTGCGGCGGCACGTATTGATCCCAGACGCGATAACAGCTGTCACCTAGACGCACCGATCTATAGTCTGCGGCGCTGGCGGCCGGCTAAGAACCGTAATCACACTTGCTACGCTGGGAAAATAACAGGCTTGAGCTCCGACCTTTGCTCCGAGGACTGTCGTTGCTGAGATGTTGTTGAGGGGCCATAACGCTGGCCCTGTGAAGATGTCGCAAATCTCTGAGCAGTGCCAAACCCCCCAGGTTGCCCTCAGAGTACCTGCACGCGAGGTTTGTCTAATATAGCGGGGGCATCGCTGTGCTTTGGTGAGCCCGGGCGATGGGGAAGCTGAGCATCACTCAGAGCAGCGGCCAAGCTGCTTTTGCTCTTTGTGAGCCCTGGCAGCTTGACTCCAGCCCAGTCCCCTAAAAGATGAGACCTTTTCATTTACATATCTGCAGCTTTTTAAACTGCGACAGGAGGCCTTTCTGTACCAGCTGTCCTTCCGGGCAGGCTGCCAGCACGGGGCAGCTCACCCTGCTGCCTGCCCTCGTTCCCCCGCTGCTCTGGCGAGCGTTTGCCTGGGCTCACGCACAAACGTACTGTTCACTGTAATAGCGGCTAATTGTTTCCGAGAACGAAGCAGCACCACGTGGGATCCTTCGGGTCGCTTCTCCTGCTGTCTTCCCTGGGCGCCAGCCCTGCCTGCACGAGCCGCAGCCCCGGTGCTCGGCCAAGACCTCTGGCTGCACCCTTTCTGCTTTTATGCCCATGCTAAGCTGGAGAGGCGGTGGGCAAGCCACAAAGCCTGTGCAAAGCCACGAGACAAGTTCCCCTAGATGGGAGCAACCTGTCTACACGCACACACCCCCACAGCTCGCTCAACGAGAGCGTGTAGGTTCAGTCGCCTACATGCATGTTTCACACAGCAGCTATAGAGCAAGCATCTTCTCGATCATGTCGTGGCCCTAAAAACGCCACCAGGGCCCTGATGCCCTGCGCTGCTGAGTGTCCTGCTGTAAACCTCGGCAGTCACTAGGCCCATGGCACAGATGCCGCTGTGCCAGTGCTAGTGCCGCTTTGCTTTCCCAGAACGCCAGGCCAGGAGGCAACCCAATCCCTTGTCGCCTTGAAAGAGGCTTTGTGTGGCACAGTGCTGCCACAGGATGAAGATAGGTGTGCTCTAGAGGTCCTGGAGCACACTTCTAGGGACTTTAAACAATTTAATCAGAGTCCTGCCTATTTTCAGCTTTAATGCTTAGCACATAGCTCTCCCCATCACTAAGATTTATCATGCAATTTTTCACTGATGCCTTTGTGATTTAAAATGCATGCATTTGACCAGTGATCTATCTGACACTGAAGTGACATATCTGCTTGTTATTAGCTCTGCACACTGGGTTACTCTGTGCCCATCGGTGCTGTTCTGTACAGTATTCAGCAAGCTGCAGCCCTAATACCTAGGCGGGAATTGCCTTGGAGCAGACTTTGCTGCAGTTCAGTATTTCAAAGTGATTCTGGTAGAAATATCAAGTATTCATCTTCCACAGACCAGGCATAAAGCCAGATATATAAGGGGGAAATGCTAATAAGCTCAAGAAGTTCTGTTCCTAAAGAGAAACCCACTTCCTGAATGCAGTGGGCTATTGATCGATGGTTTGGGCTCATTTTCGGAGAGTGCTCCAGGAGAATACTGATTTCTAGGGCTTTCAATAAGAAATGTAGTACCGCTGGGCCAATTTTCTTTTAAAGCTACATGAGAGTGCCAGGATTGGAGCACATAAAGGAGAGCAGAAGAGCTTCTGCAGGCTTCATCAAGAATAAAACAAAACAAAACCAATGTCTCTTACGAAGAAAATGAAAATATTTTGCCATGCATTTTTAATGCAATCTATTATTGAAAAGAGATATTATTCATAATACTTTCATTTGCCTTACAGAGAGTATGACCCATTACCAAAAGACTGATTCACTTAAGAATCTGCTTATTGGGTTGTTGTCTTAGATGTGAAGGTAATAGGAAGATATTTTTCCTGGTTATATTCCTTTTATAAGTCTGATCAATGGGATGCTGCTGGCTCTGAAAGGTGTTTAAATACGGTTTTGCATACAGGGGTAGCAACTAATCTTTGACAGAAAGACCACTGACAATTTTAACTATAATTTCAATTCAAGGAAATAAAATGAATTGTCTATCCCCAAATGATATTTGTACCAAGAGGCACTACTGTAACATATGTGCTCAAGAGTGAATAACATACAGTTGCCAAAAAGTGACAGCAGTATATTTTTCTTTTCCATTCTTTTACGTTAGCTTGTACATAAGTTAAATGAAGTAGAGATGTTAGGATGTGCTCACGGGACATATGCATTTAGTTTGTATGTATTAACGCGTGTCTCTCCCCCATCTATCTGTGCAATCAGTCAATCCCCTCTGTCTCCTGCTGGGACTGATTGATACCTCTTCTTTTCAGGTACCTTGTAAAATAATAAAAAAAGATATAAGTTAAATAATTACTTCCTCAGTGTTTTGAACTGGGAAATGGAAACTTTCTTCAGCGCAAGTGTCTGGGCATATACAAGAAGGCATACGTGGCCTGCCCCCTCAAAAACCCTCTTGTCTTCTGCAATAAATGCACCAGCAAGGTTAGTGTTCCAAGGCTGTACCATTTTGCATGTTTTATTAAAACTTCCTTTCCTGTAAGTGACAATTCAGATTTTGGACAGGCTGCAGGGTAGTGCGTGGATAACGGCGTCTGTCAGGCAGGTTCATTGGCGTGGGTGGATAATTATTTTCCCTGTGGTGGTTTCAGCTCCAAGTGATCCAACTGTTTGTGCTCCAGAGCACCTCGGCACGGCCAGGTGCTTTAGCACTCCACTTCATCAACTGCACATTCACCAGTGGCTGGCAGCCCAGGATGGGACCCAGGCAGAGTTGTTTCTTGTTCTCTTAAACTTAGGATCACCAAGAATGAGGTCCTAGCAAACCAACAGCCCGTGTGCTCCTGTCTAAACAGCATAAATGCTGCTTTGAATGGTTTGGAGGTCTTGAATGGTTTGAAGGTGGAGCTCTCATCTAAGAAAGGAAAGAAAAATGTTGCAGTGATAGTTATGGCTGTTCAGTTAGCCAGCTAGTACACACACATGCCTGCAAAGATATGCTTTTATAAATATACCTTTTTATATGTATATATAATGTGTATAACATGCAACATGCTACAAGTACTATAATAACCACACACTTATTCAGAGCTGTTTGTGCACAACAATGTATAAACTGCAGGTCAGGGCACTTAGGTTGGGTTGTATTTGCCATGCCAGGCATGTGGCGTAACTGTGACGCCTCCCTTTATAGTCAGTGAAGAGAAATAGGCATTTCTGGGGTGCTTTCATCTTGCCCTAAAGCAGACCCCAAAAGTAGGCCAAGCAAACTGCACCCTGGAAGCGCCTCTCTCTGCTTTGATTGCAGAGGGAATGCAGGGTGACTGCAATAAAGAGGTCAACGCCCGAGCGAAACGGATAAAAATAGAGGAGCTAAATTCCACCCCTGCAGTTCAGATAAGGGAGACAAAGTGGAACAGGTCAGAAACTGCTTGAAATGTTCAGTCTGGTCGGCTGCTTTTTAATATTACTGAGCCTGGTTCTCCAGTCACTGCAGTTTCACAGCAGTGTCAGTACAAAGATGATTAGGGTCCTAAACTCCTTCCTGAAGAAACTTTAATTAGTCAGTTATTGATACAGCAGAGCTCAGATCTGCAGAGATCAGAGTGCCTTTGTGCCAGACACTGCACTAGAAACGATCCCAGCAAGTTCACAGGCTGAACATGCAGAAGCTGGGAAGGGATGAAAGACGGAGAGGAGAAGTCATGCACTTGGGAAGTTTGCTAAGGAAGTTGATGCAAAATTGCCCTGGCCAGGGCAGTAAAACAAGGAGAATCCAGGTCTCCTGAGCCACAGGCAGCCCAAGCCTTTCTTCCCCCAAAAAACCCAGCTCGAAAGCTTTCTGCCAGCGCTGTCCTTATTTTTAAATAAGAAAACACATGTTGTCTTTTCTGATAGCAGTTACAATATCCTAGGAAGGCTCCAGTTTAAAGCCTAAAGCAGAGCTTGACACGCTGGGGCTGCACTGCTCCATGTGGGCAGGCTCCAGGCACATCCCTGTCATCACAGCTCGGGCACATCCCCTGCCACCCCCGGCATGTCCCCTGGGCATCAAGGGGATAGCTCCCATCCCAGTAGCTGGGGCACTCTCCTGGCCAAGGAGCCGGGCTTGGGGCCACAGGACACCCTCGTGGTAAGAGCCCTTGTCCACCAAAAAAAGTAGGTTGAAAGACCATCTGGTAGATAGGGATTTATATGTTGGAATCATACAACCAGAGCAATGCTGCAATAGCTGACATTAGGATAAGAGAGGGATATCAACAGCATCTTCTTGATTGAAGCCTGTATTTGCATCATTTTTTTACCAAAAGTGAAATGAAATGTATGGGATGTATTGAGAATACATAATTATTTTTGTTAGTCTTGTTTTAGTGAGAATAAAAGAAAATCTAGAAGTCAATCCAAACTGTAATTTCCTTCTTCTAATTTGTCATTCAATTTCAGAACGAAAAAGAATAAAAGAAACTGTTATTTGCACAGCCCTAAATTCTCCCCTCCATATGTTGTAGCAAAAGTTTGGCTTAAGAGGAGCTTGTTTGATAACTCGCAAATCCCCATCAAATGCTTTCTACTTGGATTAGGGTCTCCCGATATGGAGGAGGTGACTAATTGCCATTAATGAATTTTGCAAGGATGCTTTTATTGTTACGTGGGGTTGCCATCTGTCCATCCTGGAGGAGAGAGTCCCAGGAGATTTTAATCCTCAATGATATAGCTTCAGGTGCCTAGCTGAAGGACAGAGATTGGCCTACTTTCATCTTGGTGCTATGCTGAGATTTCTTCAGCAGACAAGTTCTGAGTGAAAGACTCACCCTGAATCTCTAGATCACACTTCACCTCCTCTCAGAAAGGGCTGCAGGAAAGATGGATTCAGCCAGTCAGAGGGCCAAATTTAGAACTTCCGACAAATCTGGTTTTAGGTCTGTTCCTTTTTTCTTGTCAGTGTACTTATTCCTCTCTTTAAACCTTTTCTTTTCTTCCCCCTTTTTTTCTGGGGAAATAATATGGACAGATAACTAAGCAAAAATTGTCTTTTGAAATCGGAAGCTGAAACTTTTCATTTTGAAGATGTCTATGTGAAATATTTGGACTTACTGGAAATTTCCCTTCCTTTTTTAATCAGGAACAATCAGCAAAACTCAAACCAGAGTCATGAATAAATTCACTTCTAGAAGAAATAGCATCTTCCAGCAAATGTTATACACACATATATCTGTATATGCATATATAGGTATACACACGCACATACACGCAGACACGCAAAGTCAAGTTAATCCACAGAGCTGCCGCTGCTCCCTATAGGAGAGTCATTCGGTTCTGCACGTCTGACTCTACGCGGGGGATTATTTTGCACCCGGGACGCTGATCAGTGGCAGCGTTTATCTGCGCGCTCTGCGGCCTTTGCAGCTGCAGCTGCCGGCAGCAGGGCTAGGGTTTGCGGTGGCTGCTGCCCGCACCCTCCTCTTCGCACTGCACAGTCCCTGGGGCAGGCGCCGGGACTCACCCTTCAAACTCGCAGGGCTGCTTAGCTCAGCCTCTGGGGCTGGCCGGGTGCAAGCCGAGCGGCTAGAGCTAGCACTAGGCAGGGCCAGGACCGGCACCGCTTGCCCAGCACAATAAATCCCAATTTATGCAATAAAGGGAAAGCTGGCGCTCAAGGGAGCCCTAACACCACCTGAGCCCTTCCAGGGGACGCCGATTTAAATGCGGTTGGCAGCGGCCAGAAAGCTGCCGCCGTGGGACAGCAGTTGCTGCATCGGCCGCGTGGGCCTGGGGGCGTGCAAGGAAGCCGTCGCGGTGCTGCCCCTTGTGCTTCTGCCTGGGATTTTAGTCTGGCCCCTTTCACAAGGACTGAATTCACACGCTAACAGCTAAATGTGTGACGTGTGAGGGGGAAAAGCAGAATAAGGCAATGAAAAGGAAAATCCTCCCCGGGACAGTGGAGACACACAGACGATCATCAGAAAACGTGAATAAATATCACATTGTGGACAAATTGTTATTGCTCAAATATTATTCCTGAAAAAGTACCTTGCTACCCTCTTCCTTGGTAAAGCAGCACATGGCTTGTTTCTAAAGGCACTGTTAGTACATACCAGTGCAGGATCTGAAAGATCTGAAACACAAAAAGCTTGACCGAATTTGCCGAGACATCTCCAAATGGTGCAAATCTGATAGAAATGAGACCATACACAAAACCGGCCTTTAAAAGGACTTTGCTGAATTTGTGTGACTCCTTCCAGATTCTTCCTATGTCCTTCCTTCCTATAAATCCTTTCCTTCTTTCCTGTAAATCAGCCTTCCAGATTGCCCATAGACTTATGCCACAGCAGAACTGAAGGTGTGGGAGCAGCAAGCAGCACCTTCTATGCCATTATAACATTGAACTAGAGAAGCAAGCCTCGCCGCTGTGGGATGCAGCCCCTTCCTATCGTCCCAGAATTGCCCTTCGAAAGTCAGCGGAAAGCTGCTGCAACTCGGAGGAGCTGCAGAGCTGCGTCCAACTGTGCCTCGGGGCCATCCCAGAGCCCAGATGATGAAGCTGATCGAAATCCCGCCTTGCCCTGCCATCCCTCATAACGAACTACAAGAAGCTCCCATGCGTAGACTCCCTGGGTGCGGTGCTCAGAGCAGGTAACTAGAGGATGAGTGCTGAGCTCTCTTCCTGCATTGCCCCTCCTTTTCTCCTTACTTCTCTGTGCCTCAATTTACTCATCCAGGTGGAAGAATATTTAGTTCCCTGTAAGGGTTATTGGTAGAATGATTTCACATTTACACAGTGCTTTGCAATGAGCAGGTGGAATGGCATCCGTTTCAGATCTGCTTATTTTCTCTCTTGGACTTTTGGGGGGTTATATGACAATTTAGTATTACCCATGGTACCAGGCAGTGTTAAGTAAATTCTAATTTTATTCAGGGTTTATCCTACAATTTACAGGGGTCCAAAGAAGAGTAAAGCTTCAGTCTGCCAGGAGAGGGAGAGTTCAGCCAGACTGTGAGTCATAGCCAGAGAGAAAGATCAGGCTCCAGCTCATGAAATGCCAAATCAGTGCTGGGCTTTGAGCTCCTTCCAAAGCATGAGCCCTAACATAATAGCTCATGCTGCTTTTGCTTCCAACCAGTCCTACTCAGTATTGTACAGATCATTTGGAAGAATAACAGCTGAGATGTGGCATCCTAAGCAAACTCAAGAGCGTGGCTTCAACAGTTGAGGACAGTGTATTATTCCTCATACTTTAGCAATACTGTTATTATAAAGACATTTACTTGGTTCCTTGGAGAGAATATGATCAAGTTTTACTCCAAGATACTCAGCAAATGTGACAGTGCTACATAGAAGGGTTTCCAGCTAAGAATAAAGCCGGATTCAAGCATGGCATCTAGAGAGAGAGAAGGAAAGGGAGAGATAGAGGGAGTAAATTTATTACTACATCTGATCACGTATTCTGTCTCAGAGGAGATCATACGAAAGACACGGAACATCATTTGCACTAATTAGAAGAACAGTGTCACTCCAGTGTATAAATATTTTAGATTTCAACACATATACTGTAGAGGTCATGAGCAGAAGAAGCATATCACAAGTGGAAGCAGCTGCTAGTACTCTGGTATTCCCTGTAGATATTACAAATGACACTGACAGATTGAGCACCCTTCAGGGAAACCTTTTGGAAATAATTTAAAAGACAGAAGGAAAGAAGAAGAGAAGGATCTCAAAGGCAGAAAATGAGTTCAGAAGGGAAAGTTTAATGTTACCTGGGAACATATAAGTGCCAGGAGGGGTTACTGAGGCTTTCCTTTGGCAGGTACACTTCAAGTGTTGGAAAATTAATGTACTCCTTGGCATGTCCCCTGCTCTGGACTGCTTGCTCTCTGCAAGTCATTATTTCTGCCCGGTGTCTATTAGAGCTGCCTGTTTCACATTTTCTCTTTGGCACAATCTGTTTGGTATTTTCAATTTCTCTCCTGTAAAGGACCTCTATCCAGCTTGCTTAAAGGCACTCTTCACCTAAATGCCAGTCATTGAATCCTCTTTTTGAATGAGCTGTTTGGTAATTGATAGGCCTATATCTGTAAAATGACCCTCTCCTTGCCAAAGACAGTGCCTGCTAATTCAGGACAGTCATCATCTCTTTAATGGAAATTCCAATAGACTCCATAGGAATCTTTGCTGCTCTCTATTGATTACTGCTGCTTCTATTATTTTCTGCTGGAAGACCAATCTGCAAAGACTAATTTTAAGCGGATTACTTGTTTTAAAATCTGATTTCCAGTTGGAATTGTTAGGAAACAAGCTGCATAGCTTTCGTCAGGATTTTCCTGTGAGACATTCAACCACTTCAGCTCTAGAGACTGTTTCTAGCTAATCCTCTAAAGTGGATTTGATGTTGTAAAGATTTGCCAGCAAAATAGAGGATAGATGCAAAGGTCAAGTTTTTGCCACACACATTTCTCTGTAAGGCTTGTCCCCCAGAGGCTCCTATCATCCCCTGTCTGAGTCCCTGCCTCCAGCTGAGCCTGTTGCTCCATAGAAAACAATACACTAACCTTGGAGGAGGACACCAAGTCATTCATAATGGCAGAAAAAATTGTTATCAGACTAAACAAATTGCTTGCTCAGTCTCTAGAGCTGTCTTGGCTATATTCTTTACATGACAGATTGTTCATTAGCAGTGTTGGCTCAACAAGAGGTCTTAAAGTGGCTGATGCTGGCGGTGGAGCGAGGACACAGAGCTGCTGCCCTGGGATTGTTGCCCAGCAGGAGCTGCCCTGGTTCACTAGCAGTGCTCGCGCTAGCAGCACTCCTGCTAGCAGCGGGAAGGGAGTGCTTCAGCAGCTGACCTTTGCTGAGCGCGTGGGGAGGTGACTGATGCATCCCAGGACGTCCACGCTGAACTGATAGAGTGCTGCATCCCCTAGATATTACAGGGCATTCAATCCCTCCTCCTGCAGCCCTGCTCATCGTAACACCAGCATTGGAGAGCAGCTCCAGCTGGTGTGGCCTGCATGGCGTGGGGCTGCTGAGCCACCACAGATTTAGATTTTGCAGAGATGAAAGTAAAAAGGCCCGGAAAGCTGAGCTGAACCAGGGAAATGTGGCCGAGCAACAAGCCTGGGAAATCTGTCTTGACATTTAGCATTTCCCCCAAGCTGCGTGGCACCTTACACCTCGAAGATGTTATGTTTCACTAGTGCTAGAAGAAGCCACAAAACTCTCTAAGTCATAAAACCCCACAGAAATAGCACTGAAAAGATCAGGAATAGTGATGATGTGATTCTTGGCAGCTGTCTGTCTCATAGTTCTTAAAGAGTTCAAACGATGGCAATTGCACAAGCTAGTCCAACAGTAAATTATCCTTAAGATGAGACAGTTTTATACTGTATAAGCTGGTTTTTGTTGTTTTTGTTGCATCTTAAGCCTCTTATCTTGTCTGTTCTTACCTTTTTAACAGTTCAGGTGGAGATCAGATTATTGCCTTGCTCTTTGCTGCAATCTTTTCTATATTTGATGGGTAATCTTCTCCAAATTAAAAAAAAATCCTCCAAGCAAATGTTCTCTTTTTACCTCTCACAAATTCTGAATCAATTAGTACATTTAACTGTACTTGTTTTGCAAATGGAGTGGGCCAAGCATGTGTTACTTGCCTTAGCTGACAGTGACTTGAGAAGTGGCAGTAATCTGATCACTTTTCATCATGCAAAAGTATATTGTTTGGTCTGGATTAGACTAGGTTTGGTCAAGTCCATGTTGGCTGTTACTTACCACTTCAGATTCTTTGAAAATGTCACAAATAGTCTGATTGTTTTCCAGCTTGATAATCCAGTAGCTTGCTTTCCTCTTTTCAGAGTAGGCGTTATGCTTGCCCCTTTTCCATCTCATGGAACCTCCCTTATACACTACAGTTCTTTCAGAACAATTGAAAACAGCTTCAAGATTGTCTCAGCCAGTTCCTTAAGTATTCCAGGGTGTATTTGATCTTGCCCTGCCAATCTGAAAACATCCAGTTTATCCAATTACTTTCTAACCTGCCATTTTCCTATTCCAGTCTGAGTTTCTGTTCCTTGTTGTGGGTGTTAATTGTATCAGTCACGCACTGAACAGAGTGATCTTTTAATTTGACTTAAATCTTGCCTCCTTAATAGAATATTACTAAAATATCAGTACTGTAATCCAAGACTCTAACACCCAGCACTATAATCCAAACAATGCCCAGATTTTGGTTCTTTATTGACAAACCTTAAAATATATTAAAACTATGCATCAGCCATTTGACTATGAGAGGCCAGGATAGTTGTTCTGAAGCCAAATGTAAGACCGGAGACTCCTTGATTTATTGCGTACCTATTCGACATGTTGAGAGTCCACCGAGTGCAATGTGGCTAGACAATGAGTTCAAAAAAGGTCATACTGGCGATTTCTATCTGAAGCAGCCTGTCAGAGTCCAAAAATTAAGCCCATCTATGGTTTTTCATATTTAAGCCTTGAAGAAATCCCTGTGTATGTATATTTGAAATAAACTTTTTTGTCTTTATTCACAATCAGCATGCACTGTCTCTGCTGACTTTCCTCACGGCAGCAGCTTCCTGAAGATGACAAACTGTTTTCCTGTTGATGGTATAAGAAATGCCTGCGTGTTCCTGCCGCCTCCTGGTTGGGCTGGGTCGTTGCTGACCTCTTAGCTCTCCAGGCTGTAAAAATTCCTGGAAAGGTGCTCTATTAGACTTCTCACTGTGATTTCCCTTCATGACTTGAAGTTATTACTTTGTAACTGTTTGTGCCTTCAGATTGTTCATACCTGAAAGTAGAAACATCCAAAATATCACTCAAAGACCACCACTGGCTTTCTCTGATACACTGTTCATTGCTATTAGTAGTTCAGCTTTGTATGACTTACCTGCATTTTAAGAGCATGCCCACAAGCCTCGGTCATAACTAGGATCCCCCTGTTCTAGACTGCGTACTAAAGAAACCTATGAGAAAGTATGGTTCCCCTACAAGAGCTTTTTGATGATCTTGAAGAAGGGAAGCATGTGACAAAGCTGAGAGGGTGGAGAAATGACAAGGAATAATTGATGGTGCAAGTTCACAATAGGCACAAGGTCTTAATTGTTTGAAAACTTAAAAATATCGAAGAAATGATGATCTGAACTAACCCTGATTGCCATCAGCAGATTCCCTTTAATTGTTTGCAGTGGTGGATTGAATCTAAAACGAATGGGTAGCAGCCATCTGGATTAGACTTCTTATGAAATGGCTGCATCAAGGGCAAAGACCTTTGTAAGGAAACTTCGACACCTGGGCTTTTGTGGCTGGCCCAAATCAGGATGCCAGATGCAAAGGGAAAAATGTGGTGATGACCCAGAGTGGACAAGGATAGAGGAGCCGAACTGGAGCGTCTCAGTGGTGTAATCAAGGCACTGAAGTACAAGCGTCAACTGCAAGTGTTCAGACATACAACTGCCTGCCCAATGCATGGGTTAGGTCAGAAGTCTTACATACTCATATACTTATACAGCTGCCTGTTACTCAGGTCTCCCCTGGCTGTGCTGCTTTCAGAGGGCAGGACTAGGCTGCAGTTATGAAATGGTCACTGCCAAAAGGGAGTGTCTCTGTTGATGGCAGGGCTGTTCTACAGCTAAGAGGGATGAGTCAATTTACTTTTCAGGGCTTTTTTTGAAGATGCAGGAAATCATCAGTTATGATGAGGTCATACCTGCAAGCTTTATATACCAGAGAGATGAACTGTACAGGCTCCAGTAGAAGCCTCAGAACAGGCTTCTGGTACACTGTGTTGGGAAAGTCCTAGTCTAGCTTGAGATTTTGGCCCAGTGAAAAGCAGTACCAGTGGTGATATCAATTGTTTCTACACAAGGGATCTTGTTAGGAAACCTCGACACTGCTGCATTACAATCCAGTTGAGACAAGGCCCAAGAATGTGAAGCCAAAAGGGAAATAAAATCAATTTCCCCACTGTAGGCATCCCTTCAGAGATCAGGCTTCTAGCATTAAGTCATTTCTTGTTCCGTAATAGCAGATAAATTTTGGGCAGTATTCCTGCAATCCAAGGAAAAGAAAAGATTGCTGCCAGTATTCTGGATGAATTAAAATGGGATTGGCACAAGAGTGAGGTTGAAATGACCTATGCAGATAACTTTATTTGGCAGAGAACAAGGTGTGGTTTATAGCCCCATTAAGAGGCGTGAGAATGCAGGGGTGGAGCTCCTCAGTGGGTTCCTGGAGATGTGGGAGAGACAGAAAGAGAGAAATGCAAGAAACGGAAACTTGCCCCTCACTAGCCTCAGGCAAGGAGTCAAACCTGACAGCAAGCAGCCTGAAGGACCAAGCAACACCCACCGACCTCCTGCACAAAGCAATGCTCGTCTGTGCTCTCCTTCTTTCCCGCAGCACAACAACGCCTGTGAGAAATTACAGCATGTTGGCTGAGGCACAACAGTTTCAAAGCTGCATTTTAACACACTTGCAGTCTATTCAGCTAGACTTTTTTTTTTCCTTTTTCCCTCCACCTAGTAGTAAGTATTCTGAAAATGCTGGGATCTCAGAAGCCATCCACATTATTTTTTCTTGAGGTTTATATTTTTAGGAACATTTTATTATTAAAATATTTAAATTCTGCCAGCACCAGGAGGATTTGGAGCCTCTCTGGGGGTGACTATACATATGAAAAGCCAAGCCTTGCCTCAAAGAATGTAAGGACTGAGAGGATTATATAACATGGAAAGAGTTTGGTCTATACAATTCGTACATACAGATACACTCACATTCAAAAGTGCAATTTTCCTCCAGTAGAGACTTTAAACAGGCAAATAAAACTACTGTGCCATACTAGTATTTCAAACAAGTATGCTAACATGCCCTATGGAGGAAAACAGCAGAGAAGCAGGACTTCAGTTATTACCATGTGAGAGTGTATACAGATACATATACATATATAAATACACACATAACTATCCATACAAATACATGGAAATAACAATCACACATGGAAATATGTATATACTTCTATATGCGTGGGTGTGAGCATGCACGTATTTATATGTAAACAGACATTTTCAGTCCCTTGAGCCATCACTGAATTGCTGGTAGCGGGGTCTGAGGGCAGCGGGGAGTGTCGGAGGAACAGGGAGCCGTCCTATGCCGTGCGCAGCGATGCCGGGGGGCGGGAGAAAGAGCTGGCGAGGAGGTGACAGTGGCTGCTGCAGGCAGGGATGGGAGGATGCTGTAAGAGCCACACAAATTCCTTAGTTCAGCATTCCTGGCTGAGCAGTGAGAAGTGGAAAAACTCTTTTGCTTGAAGTAGGAACTGGTGGCCTTCATTTCTTCTCAGCTACATCACTAGAGAAAAATAATGAGACACGTGGCAAACTGAAACACAGGAGGAGAGGGCACAATGAAGCATTTTGACAGCAAAAGCAAGGAGCTTTAACTTGGTGGAATGAAAGGAGAGGGAAATCCATAGCAGGGATCTTACTGAAGGACAATGGAGTTGGGAAGATGTGCTAGCAAGATGATCTTAGCATTTATATGGTGGAGACTACAGCTTGGCTGCTTGTCTTTACTTTCTGCCTGATTTCTTTTCACTGAAAGAGTCAAGACACTCCTGTGGGGAGGAGTGAAGGACTGGGAAGTGTTGTAGCAAGGCTTCAACACAGGAGAGCCTGTGGGAGCCAAGAGCCCAGGCAATTGCTGCTGAGTGTACAGCAATCCAGAAGGTGGACAGGACAAAACTGAAATAGCTGCAGTCCATAAGGGTGTGGGATTTCTCAACCAGGCACCTGAGAATGTCTTGATGGATGCTGAAACTTCTCGGGCCAGAGCCTGTGATAGCAGTGAAACCAGACATGCTCTCACAACATTTATATTTTTGCTGCTTACTTCTACAGATACCTCACCCATATGATAATACTTAAAAAATAGAACACATTTTAAACTTGGAGAAAAAAATAAAATTTCTCTTAAGTCTCAATCTAAAACCACTGCATATCAGGGGCCTAAAATTCAGTCCAGCAATCCATATTTGAATATCAGGTCAGGTTGCTAATCCTAAGCCCTCCAGAATGAAAAAAAAAATGGTGCGCATCAGTATTATGCTTACAGTTTATTATGCTTATATTTGTATACCTATTTTTTTTACATTTAAAGTTACACTATTATGCTAATACTTGCACATTTATAGTAATCACACACAAAGGCATTCAAAATGTTCTGCAAATCTGAGATCTTAAGCTAACATTCAACTTCAGAATAGACAGATCTGACTAACTCTCAGAGTTATGTTTTCTTTTTAGATGGCTATAGAGGAAAAGTACCTGTAAAGCCAGCAGAATTGCACCAGTATAAAACAGGTGTGAGTGAAAGGAGAGTTGGTTCTTGATGTCCGCTGAGGATGGTGGTAAACAGAGTGTCAACACATTTCCTCCTGATGGTGCTATGAAGGCCTTGTTAACACAGTGTGATTGTGCTTGAATTGTCATGAAAGCATGTTACCCATTTTCAGCAGTGGACTGATACATCGAGATTGAAGACAGGATGAAAGCAGAACTATATTTGCTTATAATCATGCATGACCAGATGCTCTGAAGCAGTAACAAGCCTGAGAATGGAAGCAATGCGTAGAAGTGATGAATGTGCATTGCAGCCTGCAGTTGGAGCACATTTAAATATTGATCACAGGCTAAACAGCCTGGAGAACTGGCTTTTACCAAATGGGTATTACGAGGAAATGGCTGATAGAATTATGCTTATGTATATAGCATTGTTATTAAGTATTTACACGGTATTATACAAAGAGAATAAGACTAGAGAAAAAAGTAAATGAAATGAAACGTCCCAGATATGTTGTCCCAGAAAAGCTAGCTCAAATTTTAGATCCAATATGGCTAGCCTGAAAAACACAGATAAGAGATAAAAAGTCTTCAAAAACTTTGGCAGAGGCTTGCTGAGCAAAAATAGAAAATTAAAGAAACCATGGCCGGTTCGTGAATGCAGGGCTAATGAACAAACTGGCAGCTTTCCTGAAGAAAATCCATGCAGCTAAATATATGCTGCAATATCAAGCTCCCAGGCTCTCCTAGCCTGTCGAAGACCTCCCATAAGTTTGAAAAATGCACAGTTTTATTAAGGCTGTATACCAAGAACTGTTTCATTCTACAAAAGGATTGCTAATCTTGTTCTAATCTGAAGATTTAATTCTGCGAGGAACTGCTAACTTTTCAGCTGGGAGACATTTCATTATGTCATCCGTATGCTACTGGAAGCGGTGCCATTTTCTAGTGTCACAAGCATCCTCCAAGCCAACAGCAGAGCTATATTTGGTACATTTTTGAGCTACTTGCAGACAATCTATTTTATGTCATCCATGAAGCACAAGTGGGAAAATACCTGTCCTAAACAAAAGTAGTAAAACCTTTTTCTTCAAATTGCTGTTTGAAATGTCCTCATTCATTACACTTTCAGGGCTAGCCAATAGAAATAGCACAGTCTGTTCACTACAAGGAAAGTTATCTGATTTTATCCTATCGAAATGCTGGAGACAAAAGTGAAAAAAAACAGCGTAAGTGAGGAATAGGCACTGGGGAAGAAGGGAAGGATTTTTTCTATTCATCTTTAGCCATGTAAAATGTAGGTGTCAGATGAAAGCAGACCTGGCCCCTTTTAAGTCAATGCAGAAAGATTGACTTGGTCCTAGGATAGGCGTCCAAGAGAGAGTATGCACGCTCCACTAGAGGTGCTTATGTCTCTTCCTTGATAGGAGGAAGAAAACAGAAGACTAATTTATACTAGATATCAAACTAAGATGTTTAATGTTAGCAGAGTGCTACTATCCCCTGTATAGGCTTCCCTGATTTTATATCACGCAGATAGAGAATATCCTCTGTGCAGGATTTTGCAGTGTTGTGCAACAACCCGGAAACAATCGAAGTAAAATGATTTCCTGCAGAAGAATCTGGATGCAATCACTATATCCATACAGCCTGTGATTGTGACCATCCCTAGAAAGATGCTACGTAAAGTCACAAGGCTGAATTTTTAGATGTCTGTATGTAGCTCTTCAAACTGAGTAGGGGTAAGCATTTTTGTATTATACAACTGTTTTCAAATATTACCCAAACAGGCTCTTTCCAATGATAAATCCAGTACCACGCTCCAGCCAGTTACACTGGTGCTTGCAACCTTGCCACTTCATGCTGATTCACCTTGATGGACTTCAGCACCACAAGATCCAAGGAGGAAAAAGACCCACAGCCAGCACTTTTGAGAAAAAATCTGTCTTGAGATTTGACAACTATAACCTGAAGCTGAACCATCATTGCTGTATCTGCATTTTTGATAGCTCCATCAGAGAGGTTTTATCCTTTGTATGACCAGTTCCCCTCACTGAACAAAATTAATAATATATGAAGTAAAAGTGATTTCTTGGTGATCATTAATACCATTAGTGTGCTCTCAAGATCCTCTCCATTCTGAAGTGCAGTACTCAGATGTCTGTGCTATGCTTCTCTAATTTTAGGGACACACTGCCCTGCTGTGCCCCCAGCTTGAGGTCCTCATAGGAGACCTGGTGCATGTTTGCATGCATTGTGCTCAGCTGCCAGCAGTGCCCGGGGGAGCAAGAGACTGTGGCAGGTAACCTTGCACCTCCTGGTAGCACCTCTGCTGGTACCCGTCAGTGTATATGAAAAGAAGCTTGAGCTATTAGGACACTGTGTTGTTTTTATCTCCCAGTAAATGCCTGAATGGCCTATACTATGTTATTATTTTGTAACTACCTGCTGTGAAATTATTTGTAATTTCGTATTATACACTCTAGTTTCTTCCTTATGCATATCTTATTTCAATTTCTTTTCCCTGATTTGCTTGTGGATACTTGCAAGTCTAATTCTCATTTATATTAGCCTCCCTTCTGCTCTGAGGAAGGGGCTTAATATGGTCATAAATAATGATTATAGTCTCCATATGTTTTTTTTTCCTTCACTACCTCAGTTTCATGTATTCATGAGAAGTGTCCTCAGTGTACATAAGAGTTTGGTCCCAGTTGGGTCCAGAAACACTGGCAAGCAATATTGGTGTGTTAATATATTTTTCACCTGTGAACCACTTGGCTTTGAATTTCACCCTTCTTTTATTCTGCATTAAAAAATGCCTCTGGAAACATGGAAGAGGAAGTGTTGACTGTATTTATTTTTACTGCTCCTTTTGATTGCTTTTAGCTCATATAAACCTATGGAAAATGTTTTTTTATGTCTCCTGGTATTTGTATTTCCCTAAGACTACCTTAGTGTTAAATCTCAGCGAGATTTTTCTATATAGAGCAATGGAAAAAAACAGCCGTGCTACCTACTTAAATGCATTCTGAATTTCTGAATTGTGTTTTTGTGGGACTTACGCTGTTTGGATATGTTTACTTACCTCTCCTTGTCTGGAATTTGTTGAATGTATGTCATCTAATTATATACAGTTACATCATGTGCATCACATATTTGTTTGACTTTTCTCCCAACAGTTTTGTATTGCAGCTGTGCTGTATTAAATATCATAATATCATTAAAATAGATATTAAACAGATATTGAAATCTGTATAAACAAAGATTTCATTGTAATGTTGCAGTGAACACTGATTTATAGAAACATATATGTGAGCTCTAACCTAGGCAGTATAGAGTTCCTATATTTTTCACCACTCAGCCCATAACACCAAACAAGAGAATTTACTCACTTTTTAATTTACCATCACAGTGCCAAAAGTATTTTGGAATCACCACGAAAAAAAGTAGTTCCACAGTCTTAACTTAACCTGAGCATAATTGCTTCACCCAAAAGAATCCAAAGACACTTCAGAAGGGTGAATTTTATTAACGAAGTTTCACAAATAATCCCACTGGGCCTGGTTTTACTCTGCCTTGTATTTTTGTAGATGTTTATGTATCTGACCGAGGCTGAGAAGTGCTTCCCCTCTCACCTGGGAGTATTTTAATGTAGTGCCCACAATGCTGGTGTGATGGGAAATGCTTGCATATCTCTAAGATAGCAAAATGTAGTAGAAAATGTGTAGAAAAATGTGAAACACAGAATGGAACGAGTTGGTTCTAATTTGTTCTGAAAACATCTTGCATACCTGTAAAATATTATTACTACTTTGCCATAACTTTATCTGAACAAAAGAATCTTTTCTAGCTAAATGGTACTCCACATGAAGGCAAGACGCTAGCGATGATTTCAGGAGGAAATTGGCTACAATATCGTAGATTTCTCTTGAAGTCAAGGTAAGAGACAAAAAAAAATGTTATGCTCAGGAATAAATGACTAACATATCTGGGTCATAAAGTCTGTGTCTCTATTATTGCTTTCTGAGTTACATACATTTTCTGCTATGGGTGGTTAAGTCAGGTGGTTTTAATGAGGTTTGGGGTTGGGTTTTTTTTTTGTTTTTTTTTTTTTCGCATGTGCCATTTTTATCTAGCATTGAAACAACTTATTTTTTCTGATTGAAGGGAAGACTGTCAGGCTGTTCTACACACCCATAATCACAGTGCAAATTGCAGGCTACAGTCAAAATTTGATGATGTGCACTCTGGGAACAAGGAGCATTAACGTCCATTCTGAAAAAAAATACTTATTGTAATATTTTATTACTTGATCTTCAAATATGTATTATTTTTAATGAATCTAAACATTGTAAATCTTACTTTCTATCTGTTGACCACAATGCAACAAGTATGCAGGGGGAGCCCAAGCCCTTGATTACTTATGTTAAGAGCTGAAATATGATAACAGAGGGCTCTCAAATCAGAAAAAAAAAATGCTTCAGACAAGAACTAATTGCTGTATTTTGAGGCTAGACAAATTCAGACTAGAAATTAAATCAAAGTGTTGTAACAATAGGGATAGACACACAATGCTTATGATGAATTGTCCACCACTGAAAATCCAATCAAATTTTTTTTAGAAGATATACTCTATTTCAAGCACTGATGTGGGCTCTGAGGAATTAATTTTCTTTAGTGAGTACTAAGAACCTGTATCACATAGGAGTTCAGACTGGGTTATCATCCTAGACCCATCTGAACTGAAAATCTATGAATCTGCATGTTGAAACAGCTTCAAAAATCAGGACACAGATGGCTACTTGTCCTATGTAGATGCTGAGAACGCTGGCGTAATTTCCATTTTGACCCATCTCCTAGATTTAGAGCTTCTGCTGCAGAATACTCTCCTGAGTACTTTGTAAGTCTCTCCATTTTTGACAATAGCTATATTTCCACATATCCTTTTCTCTAGCTTGCAGTTGAGATGCTGTTGTGCAAGGTGAACTTTGAAGAGGCAGACTAGATTTGGAAGCTGCTCTTCAGCTGTCTAGCAAGAAAAATGTCTGTAGGCTGAAAATAGAATGATTAATCTAGATCCAGTTGATAGAATGGTTACACTGAGGACATCTCAGCTGATCTTCAAATACAGAACAAGGACAAGACTCTGACAGAAGGGCACTGATTACAAAAGCCTGCAAGGTGAAAGAAATGGTAACACAGGGGAGATCACAGTTACCAGGTAGCACAGTCTTGACTAATCCTTGTCTACAGCTACAACTGTTTCCCCTTCACCGTCTTGCTACCTAGATGTGAGGATTTTATATCTTTTTGACAGACTGGCTGGAAAGGCAAAACTTACAGGAAGATCTGAATTACCAAACAGAGCTGTCAACTTCGTGTGTCACTCTAGTGTGACTGGAGATTCCTGGATCTCCAGATAGCTCATTTCCTTCATGTCAAAAGTGAGAATGAATCTCATGAGCCCATTCTCACAGCTTACGGAGTCTGTGCTATCAACCAGCTCTTGTGCAGACAAGGTCATCATTTCTTTTAGCATAAATTGTTCGTGCGCCTGCCTGATTCTTTCATGCTGCTTCTGAAAAGAGCACCCCATATGTTCTGAGAATGTGTACAGAAACCAGCAAAGATCCCTTGCTATTACTAAATGGAATAAGACACTTTAAATGTAATACACGGTTTATTTAGCCATAAAGAGCCCCCTGTTCCCAAGGCTCTGCTCCACAAGCATGTACATCTATCACTTCAGTCCCCAGCTCTCTCTCCACGCTGTGCACTGACTTGACACTGGCAGGCCATGGCAGACACTGAATTCTCTACTTTCTCTCAGTCTCATCAGATCCTTCTCCTTACCACATCCTTCCCCCTGCTCCTGACTTCTGGCACTGTTTATGCAAGCATCAAAGACTGCAAAGCCTCATAAAATGAAAGGATGGGGCAGCCACAGCCTGAGGGGGCAAAGTCACAGGCAGGCGAGGGTGAAAGGAAAGGTTAGGGCCTGTCATGGATGCGCAAAGATGCTCTCCCCGCAGCACTGCCAAGGAGGGAGTCCCATGGAGACTTGTAGCACTCAGGTTATTTTTGCCCAGGGGCCTGCAGAAATTACTGTCAGTCTCGCAGGAAACAGGCAACCCTTAAAGATACAATGCTGAATTTTCTGCAAGCACGGATGCATGTGCTGTGAACCAATGACTAAGAAGCAGACCTCACATCCTCAATTTGAAATAGATTTTAATCAGGTGGATTTTAAAGGGTAGGTACCCTTCTGTTGATTTTGTGCCGTATCACTGGAAATAGCACAACAAAGTCATATGTCCTGATTAGAACTGGATGCAGAGCACATTTATTTAAAGAACTGGTCACACAAAAAGGTCAGTTCATTCTTGTTTTCCTCTTCCAGTGATTGAAATCAACAAAACAAAACAAACATAGCTCTTTCCCCTCCCCTTTTCTCATTACATTTGTCCTGTACTTCTAAATGCAGTTGATGAGGTTAAAGGCATCACATGGATGGCCCTCAAGAGCAAAGGCCTTTCTTTCTTCACAGAAAAAATATGAGCACATATAATCAATAGAAATGTAAGATTTCCAGCTCTTCCTCAATATACCTGTAATCCAATTTGGAAAGATCACTTCAGAGGCAATTTCATCTCTGCAAGGAGTACCCAGAAAAGTGTAGTTTCCTGTAAGCGAAGGGAATCTTGATCCCTTGATTCAATGAGAATCTTTGACTATAACAGACTTTAAGCCAGGTCTTATACCCTGCCTTTCCTACCAAGGGCTGTACTATAAGCGGCCTTATGTGCACAGATTTCATGTTGTCTAACCAATCTGATTTTTCAGTCACCACCTGTCTGGACCACATTCCAATCTTTTCTTTTTCAAACAATAACTAAAGGATTTTGTGTTTTCATAGAAACAATGCACATGGCTGTTCATTACTGTCCTTCTGAGAGGAGCGTGCTGGTACTGATCATCCCCACTCAGAGTGTGGAGAATTCTGTGTTTGGCATAGTGTCTCATTCTTGTGAGTCAGTCTCATACCAAATCCTTCTTCTGCTTTGAGCAAAGCCATGTCAGGCTGTTCCATCTACTTCCCTGGGATCTGTATCAAAACAGAAATTATCCACAAATTCACTTCAGGAAAAGAAAATGGCAGTCTTGACATTTTATGAGCCATATGGGAAAGAAGGACTTAAGTATAGTGCTTCTGTTTCTTTCTCTCAAGTGAAGATGATAGTAGTCTGGTTGTTTTTCAAGTTTCTAGTAAGGTTTGTTCATGTCTAGGAGAAAAAAAATACAACAAAAACCAAAGACCAACCATGACCAACCAGTCCAGACATGTCTGGACTAAGCTGACAAGCATACTGCATGGGTGATTTATATTTAGAGCAAGGCCCAGAGGTGTCTAAAGCAATCTACTTTCAAAAGCAGAAGTTGTCATATTCTAAATCTACTCTAAAGAAAAAACAGACCTCAAAGTTATCTTCACTTTCAAATATATATCAAAAGAGAGTGCAATGTGTGAGAACAAACATGTTATACCCAGAGTTTAGCTGTTTTCACTGTAGGATGCTTTATGCTTATAGATGAATGGCCAAAGCAATTTTAATCAGTGAATTGTATGAATGGCCTTTATGCAACTGATAGATGTTCTTACAGAGGTTTAATGATAACTGCATTGACTGTAGATGGATGGATTTCTGTGATTTATCTCTTACCTTCTTCTCCCATGTGCTGTTCATGGCAGAGGTACTGCTCTGGGTGCTGTTTTGCAAGTTGATGTCTTCCTCACAGCTTTTGGAACTACCACATGTCTCTAGGGCATGTCCTCTGTCTAAATCCTGTAGCAGTTCTTTATTATTTTGCAATTACTGTCATTTCAAAGATTTCATATCACAGTGCCTGGGGAAGATGGGAAATGAAAGGGCCTCCTTGTGGGAGATTTGACTGCTTGAGGTTAGATTTTTTTTTTCCCCAAACTAATGTTTCTTCTCAACTGGATGTCTGTTCAAAAGACTGTCATGTTTCATGGCTAAGATATTCTGTCAGTCCTGCAGTTATCCTCTCATGCAGATTTTGGGGAGTTGTACTCCACAGTAGTAAAGCTAAAATGACATACAGATTTAGCAAAAATTGACTAATTTGAAATAAATGAGCTTTCAGAAAAGACAGTTTCTTAGAAAACTTCAGTTTTTGTGTTTACCTGCTAGGTGTAGGGCCAAGTACCCTCATCCATATGCTGCCACCAGCTGAGTGCCCATTCCCCTATGCTTCCTTGTGTTATAGATGCTCTTAAGGGGTCAAGTGCCCAAGGCACAAGTTTGGGGGCACAGAGAGCTAGGACTAGCACAGTGTTCCCAGGAAAGAAACTGTGGAAACAGTGAGCTGTTAATTTCTGTGTTTGAACCCATTGCTGCAGCATCCACATTCGCACATTCCTATATGTTTTCCTTTCATTGCTGAAAGTTAATGATATTGGAGAGAGCACATCATGAAATGGAGACTGGAGAAGATGTTCTTTATGCATGCTGTTAACATCACACATTGTTACTCAGACACTAAGGAAAAAGCCTGAAAGACAATGCTAAAATAGCAAACAAAAACTAGGAGAGAGATACACCAAAAGTTAACTTAAAACAGGGAAGCACAAGTGAAAGCAGCACTGAATAGAGAGACAGAAAAAGACAAAGGTCACACCACCAGGAAGCACATGCCAGAAAATAAAAGGTGATTATATTTTTGCTTCTCAGCTTCATCCTCTTTATTCTTTCTACGTAGCTTTCCATAATCTTTTTCATATTATCGTTACTACTGTATCTTGTCTTCCATTCCTGCTCCTTAGCTATTTACTGCCTGTTTTCAGTATGTTTTCTATTTACAAAATAAATCATTAGCTTTCACAAACCGAAGTAAAACTCTATCTGAAAAAACTCATCTTATTCTGATTCCAAATATTGACAAAGACTTTGCACATTACATGACTGAGGAGGCAGAACATGACTGTGCTGTGTATAGCAATCAAAAAAACATTTAAAGATTTTCCCTCTCTAACTTTAAAGCAAAACATAGTATTTTTTTTCTTTACTTCTTTACCTTTTCTTCTCTAACTCATTATCTCTCTAGCCCAGTGAGTCGTGAATTCCTCTTTGCAGCTTCAGTAGCCTGTAGTTTGTTGCACACCTCCAGAAGTTGAAGACTTGAAAAAATGAGTGCTTTCACCATTAGTTTGTTGTATGGAAGGGGACTCTGTGATGACAGTGACTTTTTTTTTCTTTCTTTCTTTTTTTTTTTTTAAGACTATGCAGACACCTTCAGGAAATATTTGTGAGCAGGCTAGCCTAGGTAGGCTCGAGGGTAAAATCTTGGATGTATTACGCTCATCTGTGGTTTATGCTTGTCTGTTTCGAGATTATTTTGTAGAACACTCCCTCAAGCACTGCAAAGAGCATTGACACCTATCTTTCTGCCACAAGGGATTGTGCTAGGCACATATTAGGACTAACTCCAAATACATAAGATTACCATTTCACATACAACCAAGTCTCAGTTTGCAGGAAGTAACTTCTAGTTAGTAGCCTCCCTCTTTGTGCAAATTAAAAGGAAAAGAAAAAATCATAGCTGAGCAAATAATGTGTTCCATGATTTAAAGCCTGTGTCCTAATCACAGGTGTAACAGTGTGAGTGGTCCTTTCGAAAACAGTGGGACAAATTTCACCAGTAAGGTAGCACACATCCTGAGGTCTTCCCTTGGACCTCCTTTTCATTTTTCTCTATTTGCAGAACATCTGTAGAATTCTTCTTCATTTAATTAATTTTCCAAATTATACAATGATTTTATGTTGCAATTTTCTGAATTGATTGTGGACTGTTTGCGTGTTAATATGCACATTTATTATTTTAGAAGGAGATGACAAATTATGATAGTGAATTAAAGCTTGCATTCTGTTTTCACACCATATATTTGCTGTTTCTCTTCCCTCCCTCTTCACATCTGAATATGCACACATCTACCAACCATTCACAGCAGTCTCAATGAGAGGCTGGGCATCCTAGGGTATTTCCACACCAAAGGACCAGCAGTAAGGGTACTGCAGTGGAGATAAGGGAGTTCACCCTCTTAATTTTCCCTCCCCAATGTAAGTATATGCCTGTGCATCTCTTCTTCCTACCCAAATATCAGCCTGACTATGACCACTTTAAAAACTTTCACACTTGAGATAAATGGAAAAGGGTAAGAAGGCTCATTATTGAAGTAAAAGTACTGTGTCTTTTACACACACCATCCTTAGGAAATTTGGGAGGGACTCTCTTATTATGCGCATTCAACAGATGTATTCTTGTACTTTCCACAGAAAGTGAACGTAGGAATTATGCCCTGTGAAATGGAGAGCTGAAGAATTCCCCATAGCTGCCTGACACCCTCAATTCCCACCCGGAGCACAGTTCAGTTCACTCAGTACATCAGGTTGATTCTTTTCATGTTGCCCTAACACAAACCTTGATTATATTTTAATGATATATTTATTTCCCAGCATGTAGCCTTAAATTTACTTTTGAGCAGTTGGCTTGTGGTTTAACTCAAAAGTCTCCATGTAAATCCTGAAAGTAGATTATATCAGTTAATAATATAATATTCATGCTCTGAGAACTTAATGATTCATTTTCATTTTATTATTAATAAGTTCTGCCTAGAGAAAGCCTGAGTGAGAAAAAGAACTTGGTTTGAGTTCTTTCTGGATTCTAGACTCCTCTGACCCATTATCTCTTAATTATGTCTCACTTTTGTACTTCTGTAGAGTGGCGATTTTAATGTTTTTAATGAGCTTTATCACAAGTGAATGACATATGTAATTCCCCAGTTTCAGTGCATCCTGGGAGATACTGGGCTTCCTCATTCAAAGGAGCTGAAAGCTCTCAGCACCCAGCAGAATTAAATCTCGGCTTCTACAAAACATTGCTGTGGAGAGTAACTGATTCCCACACACCCTTTAATGTTAAGATTCTTTCAGTTTTGTGTGTGATGCAAAGAGCATGGGATGATGGATGACCAAGATTACAAGGGTTTTTATAGCTGGGACTAGCCCTGTGTGTAAACAGTGGTTTTTAAAATGAGTTGCCCACACGTGGGTATAAGAAAGCTGACTGAGTTTCTGCATTGATTTTCAAGGTGGCTGGAAAAGGAAACTGAGTTCAAAGAATGATAAAGTGTTTAACAAGCTTGTGGTTTCTCTCTGAAACAGTTTGGTAGGAATTCTAATTATCATCTGCAGATTAACCTCTCAGTAACAGTTATTTTATGGGACTTCTTTAGAACAGGCCAGCACTCAAGTGCCATGTTTTAAATGCTGCCTCTGCAGATACCTATGTGCCCTGTTTGCATAGCTGGGGCTTCACAGATGGGACAGGAAGGGTCCACAGAAGAAGAAGAGCTGATGGAACATGCATCATTTCCCTTTTTCCTGTTCCACAGGTTCACTTTTTTCTGAGTTCATACAGAAGCATGTGTCAGCCACTGAAAAGAATCAGCCACCACTAGAGTTTTTCTTTGAGATTAATATTATATTAACATTACTCCACTGACTCCATCAGAATTGCTTCTGCTGCATCTGAGAGGAGAACAGGATCCTTTATCCTCATATTACCTCACATGTGGGGAGTTTACACAGAAGAATAATTCTAATGTTCTAATGAATATTAATGTTAAAAGAATCCAGAAATTATATAGAAAATATATAACATAGGTACTTAGAAATATTGGCATGATCTAGTGAAAAAGGAAAGTATTTTCCTTAATGTATAATTACTAAAATACATTGTGAGATAATCTCTCACAAAACAGCTGTAATAATGTAAGGATTAAAAAAAAAAAAAAAAAAAAAAAAAGACTTTCATACCTGCACATTCATATAGGAACTCACAGTATCTCTTCAGGATGTACTCACTGACCAATAAAACATCCTTTGTTTTGCCTTAATATTGTAATAAAAGTGGTGGCTTACATGTTCTTAAACAGTAGAAGGAACAAACCCTTGAACACAAAATCAAGCTTATCCTAAACAGAACACACACTGGAATAAAGAGCAACAAACATCTGAACCTCGCAAGACAGTTTAGCTTCCAACAGCCTTATGCCAATACGAATATGTACCATGAAACTGACTTGGGCCAACAGTTCTTTGCACCCTTGCTCTGAATACACCATCTCATTTTTTATAACTGTTTTGGAATACAATTTTGTCTTAAGCTACAGGTGATGCTCCGTTGAGATCTTTTGTAGAGTCATAGAATCATAGGATCAGTAAGGTTGGAAGAGACCTCTGGAGATCATCTAGTCCAACCTCCCTGCTCAGCAGGGTCACCTACAGCATGTTAGACAGGGTTGCATCCAGGTGGGCCTTGAATATCTCCAGAGAAGGAGACTCCACAACCTCTCTGGGCAACCTGCTCCAGTGCTCTGTCACTCTCATGGGGAAGAAATTCCCCCTCACATTCAGACGGAACTTCCTGTGATTCAATTCCTGCCCATTGCCTCTTGTCCTGTCACATGGGGCAACTGAAAACAGTTTGTCCCTGTCCCCTTGACACCCTCCCTTCAGGTACTTGTACACATTGATAAGATCCCCTCTCAGTCTTCTCTTCCCTAGGCTAAAGAGGCCCAGCTCTTGCAGCCGTTCCTCATAGGGCAGATCCCTAGAGAGAGGGATGAGACACATATATACCACGAAATTAAGTATGTATTTAAGAGCTGGTTGAGTCCTGACCTATGTGCTTTCCATCTTCACTCACAGCATTAGTATTTTCCTTCTAGTTTGGTTCTGAAGTGCCTGCACTGTGCTCAGCCAGCTCTGCTGAAAAGACTGGACTGTAGTGTACTTAGCCCTATTCATACCTAAATTATCCACAACACATTAATGAGACCCTGATGCTGATTCTGTTCAGGCCCTCCTGAGGCAACCACTTACTGGGCTTAAGGGTTTTCTTTTAAAATACAGATTACTGGCTGAGGGAACAGGCTTGGACCTATGTTTAATTGACGGTGAGACATGTGTTAAGTGTTTTAATGTCTCAAGCTGAGAATGAAAAGCCTGCTTCATAAAAAACAATGAGAAAAATCATACATATTTAATTGCTTAGGTCTTAAAACAATTTAAAGGCAATGGTGAGAGTGAGTATAGATTGTCCTCCTTATGTGCTCTGCTCTGTTTAGTAAGGGAGAATGCTTAAAAGGTAACAATAAGTGACATTTTTACTTTCTCTATTCTGTGCTTGTCTTACTTCTCCTTCCTTTCCATCCTGTATGATAGAGAAGCTTTGAATTTTCTCTCCCTATTGGCCATCATCTACAGCCAGAACAGTTTGCTAAGCCAGATGAGGTCAGAGCATAGCAAAGTGCTGAGCACCCAGTGCCCATCATTGTGGGAGCCCCAGAGTCATCATCTCGGCTTTGCACATGCACGGCTTCTCGGGAATTCCCTTGTGGCCAACCATGAGCAGCTGCTAATGTCATGGAGGCAGACATGCTGTGTGAGCAACCAGCCAGCCAACCTTTCTTGCCCTACAAACGCATACCAAAATCCTCATATAATTATAGCTTACCCAGGATTCACTTTGGAGAGGTAAAAGAACTGTCATGAGGGATGTCCTCAGTGATGCTGAGGAGGCACAGTGCTCTAACTTGCGTCTCAAGGCGCCCTGGCAAAATAGACCTCAGCAGCCCCTCAGTTTGCTTAGAATTAATTTCCATCTCTGTCTTCATCAAAGGACAGGGTCCTGAGAGAATGGCTTGTGAAACACAGCATGCTCTGTATCTCTCCTCATGGTACTAGTATATTATCTTCAATAACACATTTTAACATGTTATAGTGGCAACCTTTTATAACAGGTTTTACAGATGAGGTGTTTTATTCTAGATTATTCTGATTCTGTTATTTTTAAATGAATTTTAATTTTCTTATTTAATAGTGATTTAATAATCATTTATTTGTACCAACACTTGCTAAGTTACGTTTGAGAAAGATGCGTACTCTTTATTATAGGAGGATGACACCTTCAAAAGCCCAGCCTATGCCTCAGACAGACACTTTCTTGCTTTTCCATCGCAGCAAGTAGCCTTCTTGCTGCACCTGCATCTGCAACTGCTGACCTCTTCCCCAGTGTCCTTTGGTGGCCACTGTGGTGTGGAACTGGTACTGATTGAGTACCACTGAGTTGGCACTTTCCAATGGGCAGCTTTGCTGGGATGCTCTAACTCATAAATGACATCAGATCATCTGGGAAAAAAAAGGTTTTCAGATATTTTGCTTAAAAAACAAAAGATTTGATGATAGCATCTTACAGAGCCCCTTGCAAGCAGTCATGAACACTCAGTTTGCAAGAAAGGGAAGTCTAATCTGTCATAAGGACAAGATCCTGTCCTTATGTGACTGTCAAGTCACACTCCTAGGTAATGGAAGCTGAGGGAGCAGGAAAACAAATCAGGAAAAATCCCAATTCACTTTGCCCTCTGATTTCTGAGCACTGTACATTTTCTGCTGTCAGGTGTCTAATATGTATTTCTGTGCTGGGAACTGAACTCTGTTGATCTCATCTGTGTAGACTGCTCTGGAAAGTGCTGGTATGTTCAGCTGACCAGTATCAGAAAGGAAAAAGTTTAGTGGCCACTCAGTAGAACATAGTTCAGATTGCTGGCATGAAAGAATTTAATCTTTGCTTCGACTTTGGGTATTTAGGCTTTGTTTTGGGATTTTTTTTTGTTTATTCTTTGCAGATCTGTATCTAAGGTTTTTTTTTGGAGAAGGCAGCCAAGATGTACAATTGTATTAGCACGTTCCTTCTCTTTGTCAGTCTAAATCCTGCAAGAAAGAGGCTATTCAGTGGAAGCTTCTTGTATTGTATTCAGCTGAAATAAAGATAGGCTTGCCCATATCTTGGGTTTCACTTCAGACTGAGTCTGAAGAAGAATATGCTTGATAACAGCTGTCAAGATGGGTTGCAGATGGGGAAAGAAAGAATGAGAAAGAGAGGAACTGAGACCTCTAGATCCAAGTCCATTCCGAGGTTTAAGAACTAGTGCTTAAACATCATAAAGTACACAGTTTTAGACAGGAATAGCTGGACAGGTACCAATGTAATATGTGTTCCTTTTGACTTCACTAATAGATTATTTATTACATGATGGATTAAGTGAATTTTTCAGGCAGGTTTCATAGTACTCCAAGATTGTTTGAATAAACTGTGGAAGACAAACTGTGAATGGTATAGCTGACTGGAAAGGGAGTTGAAACAGGACATTTGCAGGGTTTCTGTTGTCTAGATGTTTAGGTGTAACAAATCCCAGAACACGCATGAGTGAGTTTGGCAGAGAAGACACGTCAAATGATGTTGAAGTCGTAACTCTCACGAGCACTTTGAAGACATCAGTTGGTATCAACTTCCATTTTTCTTATCTGCGTGGAATGTGAACAAGCTTATTCCCCCTCTTCTTTCTTACACATTGGAAAAGTGTCTTTTTTTGGACCATTTTTTGAACGTTTAAGGCATCTTATGAAGAACAGTAATATTCTCACAATGCTTGTCATTCAGGTGTTTTCCATATCCACCTGCTGCCTGTGAAAATGATAGGAAAATAACTGAGAGTAATCAGAAATCAGCATTTATACACCTGGCAATGAATGGGAAGGGACATCTGGAGTGCCTGTGTGTATCTGGGGGAATACTGTGGAAGACAGACCATGATTTCTGCTACAGCAAAGGGAAAAGATTAGGTGGGTGTGGGCAGGAAAAGGTAGGATTGTTTTCTCCGTGTTACAGGAGGGGCTAAGGAAATTGTTTATTTCTTTGTACCAGTACAGGAAATCTCTTTGTTTATGCATTTATCTGTGGCAGTGAGAGACACAAAGTCTTTCTCACTGGCAGCAGTGATGGAAAACTGGAACTGGATTTTTTTTTTTTTTTTTTTTTTGCCTAGGCACTAGAAAAGAGTAATTTATTTTTCTGTCTTTTTCTATGGCAGAGGATGAAGGGAAGTCTGTCTACATATCTACCAGCTGTTTCAAAAAGGAAAATATGCACAATCTGTACAGATTTTTTTTTAAAAAAATAAATAAAATGAAGGTTGAGCGTAGGTAGCAGAGTTCATTTCAACGCTGTCCCAAGCTGAGCAAATGTTCATACATCTATTTTTGGTGCTAATGATGTTCAAACTGACAAATCAGGAATTCAAAGCAGTGCACTCCATGAAGCGCCTTCCACAGCGTGCAGAACACCCCCTGCCACCCCCACTTCCCTGAGGCACTCATTTCTCCAGGGCATTTCCAAAAGTTCTCTTCCCTCACTGCCTTTTTTTTTTTTTTCTTTTTGAGGTTTTCATTCCATGTTTCCGGCTGTTTATCCTCCCTCCTACGAGGCCGCTTTGCCCTCCCGGTCGGACAGGAGCGCGGCCTAGTGCCTGTCCCCGTCCGGCCGCGCCGGGCCGCCAAGATGGCCGTGACCCCGCGGGGTGACCAACGGCCGGGCAGGCGCGCGGGCGGGCACCGGGCGAGGCGCCCGCCGCGGGGCCGCGCAGCCGCCGCCGCCCGCTCGCGCCCGGCAGCCGTTGGGCGGGCGGCGCCGGCGGAGCTCGCCGAGTGGAAGCGGCGGTGCGCGGCGGAGCGGCGGCGGCGTGAGGGAGGGAAGCGGAGGAAGGCGGCGGCGGCAGCGGCGGGGGCGGGGATTGGCGCTGCGGAGCGCGGCTGCTCCCGCTCCGCCCGGCGCGGAGGAGGAGGAGGGCCCTGCGCGGCCGCCCGCTGCTGCCCCCTCCTCCGCGTGAGGGCACCGCGGCGAGCGGGGCGGGCGGCGGGAGGAGGGTGATGTGCGGGGGCCGGGGGCTGCGGCGGCGGCGGCGGCAGGCGGCGGCGGCCCGTCGGCGGGTCTGCCCGGCGGGCCGGGGGGATGCGGCGGAGGACACGTCTGGCTCCGGGTGTAGCTGAGCGGCAAAGAAAGGCAGCGGCGGCGCGGAGAGGCCGAGGAGCAGCGGAGGAGAGCCGCCCTGACATGCCTTTTCCTCTCCCTCCTCTCCAGCGGCCATGTTAACCAGGAAACCCTCTGCTGGCGCCGCCGCCGGTGCTGCCCACCCAGCCGGTAAGCGCAGGGGCCGGGCGCTCGGTGGGGCCGGGCGCTCGGCGGCGCAGCGCGCACGGCCCCGCGCCGGGCTCCCCGCTCCGCCTCCGCCGCGGCGGGGCTGCTCCTCGCGGGCAGACAATGAGCCGCCCGCCCCGCGGCGGGGGAGCCCGCGCCGCCGCCGGCAGCCGGCCCTTGCGGCTCCGCCGGGCCGCTGTCGCGCCGGCGGGTGAGTTCGCCTCGGGGGAAGGACGGGGAGGGGGCGGGGATCGCTCCCAGGGGAGAAGAGAAGAAGATATAAAAGGAGAAAAAAGAGCGGCTCGCCGGAGAGGCGGCACGGGGGAGGGAGGGCGGACTCCCGGCGGGGCGCCTTCCCGGGACGGGACGGGGCGGGTGCCGCCGCGGCGCCCGTGCCGGGCAAATCCAGCTCGTTCTGCCGCGGGGGTGCCCAATGGCTGCGGGTTAATCCGGGATGAAAGGTTTAACTTGGCCGGCAGCCGCCCGCCCGCCCGATTAGCCAGCTCCGTGCGTGCGCGGCGCTGCGCGGCTTTTCATGGCTCCTGCCGACCCTACCGTGCGCGCTCACCCCTCTGCTCTCCGCAGGCAGGGACGGCGGCCGCCCGCTGCAGTCTTCCCCGGGCGCCGGAGCCGGGGCCGCCCGGGCAGGAGCTGGGACCGGCCCGCCGTCGCCCCTCGCATTGCCGCCGCTCAGGGCCAGCAACGCCTCGCACACGGTGAGCCCGGGCGGGCGCGGGCGGGAGACCGGGGGACTCCGCGGCTGCGGGCGGCTCTGTCCCGACGCCGCCTCGCCCGGCGAGGCGCCTCGTGCCCGCCGAGCGCCTTCAGTTCTGCAAACTCCGGCCAAATGTTGGTGCGGGGACTCGGGGACAGCTCCGGGAAGCAGCTTTCTGCCTCCCCGGTCTGGTTCTGTGTCTCATTTTCAGTGACAAACTGCATCTTCCGCACTTGCACTGAGAAGCAGTTCTGGTAAATGAGTTTTCTGAGATGACATTGTTTTGGCAATGAGGTTAGCCCCTGTGATTAAAGGGGCGCGTGAGCTGCGGTGAGAAATGAAGGCTGCTCTTTCCTTATTTGTCTGATTAGCTCAGGCCCATAGTTGTCTTCCCTGGAAACAGCTATCACTGTGCTCGGGGACAACGATTGGATGAATCTGGCTTTATTGCTGCAGTGGTGCTTACCTAAAGAAATAAGCACTAATGGCATGAAAAGGATCTTACTTTCCTGTTCTGCGTTATCTCACGTTATCTCCCACTCCTAGTTAATCTAGTAGGAATGAAACTTCCCAAGTATGCCACTATATATGGATGAGAGAGGGTATCTCTGTCCTGAAAGCATGACAGGATAGCAAGACGTGTCTATATGCTGTCATGTTAATACTAAATATCTGAAATTTTTATTGCATACGTTTCCTTTTAAATTATGAAAGATTTCATACTGGCCCTGAAAGGCATTGATGGCATGCTTTTCTTAGAATTAATGAGTTCTTCATGGATGCTCTCGTACTAGCTTGGTAAACATATGGCAGAGCTTTAAACAGTAATGTGATTATGGGCTAGTAGAAGGTGAAACTATGCATTTAGATGTTAGTGTTCCAGTGACTTTCTATGTAGCTTCAGGGGTAAAAGCATCTTATTCAAATCCATTTATAGAAAGAATATGTAGAAATGTTTTCAAAAGGAACAACGAATATTCTGCAAATTCAAGATGCACCTGCACACTCAGTATCATCATAACTGTGTATTTATTTATATCTGTATTATTCATTATTACCAAAGACTAAAGTTGTCACATTTGCTTATCAGTTACGTGTTGGTTGATTTTTGAAATGGGAAGGCAGTTTAATTTTTCTTTAAAAACTGAAAATAGGCATAGTACAAACAGCTTGAGCACTGATCATGGGATCACATGCAGATGGGCCCAGAAATAACAGAGCCCAGACTTGATACAGTTTTTGTGAAAATGGTCCAGCTGTATACCTGGGACTACTTAATAATTTTGAAAGTACAGAACCTTGATATTTTTATACATATATGTGTGTATATATATTTATATCTAATGTATGTGTGTGTATATGTACACACGTACATTATGTATATAGATGAAATATTTATGAAAGCACATAAGCACGATTAGACATTATATTACTGTTTCAAATATTTTATACATTTTTAATATGTATTTTTGTGTGTGTATATTTATATAAGCATGTATGTGTGTGTATGTATATATAATGTGTATGTATATATACACACACACACACGGAGAGATAAAATATTTATGGAAGCACACAAGCACACAAGAGTGATCAAGCATTATATTGCTCTGTTTCAAATCCCTCTGGATACTGATTGTTACAAACTCTGCCTTTCCTTTGTGATGCAGATTCAGTTATACAATATTTATTTTACCTTGAGTACTATTACAGAAATAACTCAGACTGTCTCTTTGAATTTTGTATGTTATTATCTTGTGGTTGGCTAACATAACTTTTTGTGGTAAGGATCAGATGTGACATTAGAATAGTGTATTTTAGCCTAAAATGATGGGTTATGTCTGTTATGTGATTATTCTGTGAACTTTAGGCTTAGTGACCTCAGCTGACACTGACTGATTGAAAGCACTAGTTTTACATCCCACTACTTACTCTGATCAGGACTGTTTAAAATGGAATATTTCATTTTTCTTAAACTATTTTACTTATTGTTTTCATCACTGTTGTATCTATATAATCTCTATAACAGCTAGAAAGGAAAACAGTGTTTCTCTTTTCTCCTTCAAACTTGCAGAAGGTATAGTTTGTTAAACTGATAGAACTTTCTTGTGGCTGTACATGTGTGCATTGCATATATGTGAATTGTGAAGAAAGTGAAGTTGAAGAGTTTTGTGTTTAAGCTAAAGAGTTTTCTTTTAATTCTGACAGAGAAGAAATCCACTGTTTAATTCTTTTCTTGCGGAGTTAATTATGTCATTTAGCCTTGACCCATGAAATTGTTGTCTCCACTTTCCAGTAAAATTACATTGTTTAGCAGAATATAGTAGCATGGGGAGAATGGGAGAGATGCTGTCTTGCAGAAGCTTCATATAACAGGGCAAAGGTTTTGGCTGCAGGCTCTGCAATCACAGCAACCTTTGTTGCTAAGCAGGCTGTTGTGTATTGTACCAGGGAAAGGTTTTGTTTATTTCTAAAAATCTATGGCTTCATCCAGGCTTTTTTTTTTCTTTTTTCTTTTTTTGTCCATTTACATCCCTGTCTTTATCTTTTTGGATGCTCGTTATAGAAAATGTGAACTCATTTCCGAACCCTTGTCCTCCTTGTTTTCCTCTCCAAAATCATTGCTTTTTCTTCTGAAGGCTTTAAGTTTTGCCTTTACGACTGGAACCTTTTTCCACTCACTCTCCCTTGTTTCATCTTGCTGTTCTTGCTTGACATGTTGCTGCAGAGATTATCTTGCCTGCCTGCTGCTCTGTTCATGTAAATCTCCACCCATCTGTGAGTCCCTATCCCAGACTCTTTCTCGTCTCTGTCTTCTGCCCACCTCCATCTCTACTCTCTTTCTTGGCACCTATCCCTACCATCCCCACTCTTTCTTACTTGGCACATATTCCTACACTCTGTATTCTTCCTGTTTCTCCTGCAATAAAACAGTTTCAATCTTCTCCTCCTCCAGCCTACAAATGTAACAATGTCCCATTTACAGTGCATGATTCAGTGCCCTCCTTCAAGCCCTTTTAGGGCTTGGAAATTTCCCTACATGGGTCTGTTTTCTTTTGCCACCAGGTATGAGTGTCTCCCTCTATGCTTTTGTATCAATTATTCAGTTTTAATCTTAAAATGAAGTATTTTTTTAAAAAAACTTGCATTATAATAGAACAGAGATTCTAGGACTGTCCCATCTGAAGATCTGGTGGGTCATGTTTTAAATGTTTTTAGGTATGCAACTGCTTTAAAGCAGGTAAAACCAAATAAAATATCTTCCTACTATGGTATTTTTCATGTAATAATTGTTGCCATTAAAATGCTATGACATGAGTGGAAATAGCTGTACAGTTGTGACCTGAACTCAGGTTTTTTTGAATGTTTCCTTTGTTATTACTTAAAATTTTTATGTAGGGGGGAATATGAAGCTAGTTAACATTTCTCATGGTTTCTGGAATACGGAGCTCCGACTGTTGGAGTGACAGTGCTATGGGAACTGTAGTACATCTGGACACATCTTTTATATATGTGCACATCAGCTTCCCTGGAAGGTTGGATTTAGTGTGCATTGACTGTGCTCTTTGATTTGAGCATGCATCCCAGAGGTATTCAGACTCACTGCACATGCGCAATTTAGTCCTGATAGGAACAGAAATATTTGAGAAGCTATATTACTACTGAGATGTGATTCTGGCTTTGAAAATATTTGCAACATAAAGTCAAAGATAGTTTTTTAAAAACAAACTTAGGTGCACCAGGTATGCCAGCAGCAGAAAATCCAAATAGCATGTTTTCTCTACATCTCTTGTTGAGCACAAGCTCTTTAGGGCAAGGACTTAGTCTTTTTAGGTGTATAAAACCCACCCTGCTAATAAAACCATTATGATAGTCCTGCATTATTGTTATCATGCTAATTAGCAGCTATTTTTAGTGCTGAACATAGGAATGCTACTGAGTTCATTTATTAAGGAAAAAAGGCCTTTTGTACATATGCTCAGGCTATAGTCAACAAAATAAGCAATGAAGCATGCTGCACCTGATACTGTGTGCCTCTAGCATGTTAGATGCAGCAGGGCTGAAACTGTCATACCCAGAAAAATCCCCCAAAAAAGAGTATATAGTGTAAGGCTTTGGGGTTTCTTTTCGTAATTAACTTACTGTTTTGGCACAATATTTCTCCTGGATTGTGAATCAGTTTGCTTTCTTTTTAGCAGGATGAACTCAGTTTTGTGGTACTGCTATGTTGCTGCAACGCTATACTCTAGGTATAGTAAGTTACAGTTCTACCTCTGTCCCTAAACATATTTCTAAAAAAGAAAATCTTTTTGTTTTGGGTTATTTTTTTCCTTAGTGTCTCTAATTTAAAGTATAGGTGAATATTTTTGGCATAACCATCTACTTATATAAACTGAGCAAACAAAAGTTCAAGCAAAATCATAGCTGCCATTTTGAAGTTATGAAAGACTACACAGAAAAAATGCTGTAAGATTTGCTGTTTTATAATTGATGTTGGCCAGATGATTCAAAAAGATTAATTATTTGAGTTCAAGGTTATCTGGTATTTCAGTATGGTTTAGTGAGATGTGTGCTTCAGTAAGTGTTTGAAGATGTGTACTATAAAGATATGTAAATCTTAGAAGCTGTAAATGAGCATGGGCAGTAAAATATAGTTGTAAGCTGCATAAGTGCATGCATGATATTAGCTGTGTAGGTTTTTAGTTCTGAAGTTTACTGGTCCGTCTGCAGAAGCAGAAGGGAGATGGTTTATAAATCTCTCTAGGGCTTATTGTTTCAGATGAAAGGCTGATGGAGATTGTGTGTACTACAAGCGATTTAGTACTGAACTAGGAAGACTACAGCCATTTGTAGCTTCCCAGGCCTATTAGCTGTGGTTCAGGGAACCTACAAGTGCTCCTAGTGAAGCTTGTGGAGTTTGTAAGCAATGCAAGCCTGGACTTGATGCAATCTCAGACACCCAGTACACAGAAGTAGATGGCCACATTGATGGGCTGGTGTGAATCCAACCCTCTGCTCATCTATACCGGAAACAGAAGAAGAGGCTGTGATTCTTGTGCAGACAGTACCCTGAGGAGGGACAACTTCATTTTAAATATTGACTGTCTGGTTGTGATGTGTCTACTACATCTGAAACTCTGTTGGGGTTTTCAGAGGAAGAGTGAGCTTTCTTTTCCTCCACTGCTATTGGACTAGGGCTTGTGCTAATTTGGTGCTTTTTCTCCCACAACGAAATCTAGTGCTGCTCTCTGCACCTAAATTTGCATTCCCAAGCAGCAGCTGACTGAAACTGGCAAAACCGGTCACTTCAGATTTCGGTGAAGCTGGGATAATGCTGGTGACTTCATTGTGCTGCTTGGGGGGAAAAAATAAATAAAAACACTGAGCAGCTAGAGCAACAGTGAGGCTGCCTGAAGGTGCAGAAAGCAGAGCTACATTATTTAACTTCTGGAAATGTCTTTGCAAACATGTTCGTAGGAAAAATAAATCTTTAGTCCCTGTTAAGAGTGGATAAATGTTTTCTTTTTTCCAAGCCCTGATACAAGACAAATAACTGAGGTTTGAAGAACGTAGGCCATCTGTTGAAACATTCACTGCTTAGAAAGGGCAGAAAATAGTTAACTCTGAAAGCAGATGACTCAAGTGAAAAAATAAAATTAATTCAAGTTGTAAATTGTGGCAATGAGCACTTGGATTAAGAAATTCTGAAAGATGTTTCTTCGCTTGTACTCTTGCTTCCTTGCTGGCTCTGTGTTAGTATTGTCTACTCCCAGTTTCTGCAGGTATATTCTGCTTTGTTATTGAACCAATGCTGCAGAAGAAACCTTTGTTCCTGGACTTTCCTGGCTTGAGTACTTGCAGTCTTTACAGTTATTCTACTGCTCCGCTGTGTGTTTCTCACTTACACAGTTCTGCAATTCTGCATGTGCTGAACTTCCCAACACATCTTATTAACTAGATCACTTCTGAGATGAGTCCTGTGGTAGCTCTTGGGACCAAGTTATCTTTTGATTAGTAAAGGAGTGCTGCAAATAGAGTATCAGGACAACCTTCAGTAAACTATTGCAGCAGTGCACATCAAACTTAACCTGAAGGAATTCCTTGTAGGTGCTATAGGCTTATTAAGTCCCCTTGATGATTTAAATCCTGGTGCTTTTGAGACATCAAACCTGGAAGGCAGTGAGTGTCAATATCCTATATATCCTCACTGCACTTAAATGTTGCAAGCCCATTTGCTCTGAATTGTCAGTGTATGGAAGCCGTTTTTATGAGATTGATCAAATTTGATAGCGTGAGCCCAAATTGCTCTTCAAATAAACATACAGTCAAACTACAATGATGAAATCAAATGGACCAGTTATTCAACCTGAGCCCAAATGGAATCAGAAGAGCAGTGAATTCAGCAGAGGTAATCTCTAACAGCTCTGGTTTTTATTTTGTGTCCATCCAAAAGCTGAAGTTGGTGTCCAGCTGGCTGCTCCTGGGACCAAGTTACTGAGTTTTGAAAAACGTGTTTTTGTTGTGTCAGAGCGATACCTTAATACAACCACAAAGTATTCTAGAGTCTGCATTACATGGGCTGACTTTGTCATGAGAAAGCACTTGTGCAGTTGTAGCATAGGTTTCGTTGCCTCATATCAGAGCATGACTGTCATTTTCTGATTTCAGCAACTTTTAGTGAACAATGCCTATGTTTTCTTTAGATGCATAGAGAAAATAAGATTCATATTAGAAGTAATCTTCATCCTGGCTTGATCATCTGTCTGACAATATCAGTGAACTTTTGGTTAGTAATTTGGCATAAATATTAAGGCTGATGAATCAGCTGGAGAGACAGAAGGGGAAGTCTTCCCACGTTTGTGTAAGAAACAGAAAAGACAGTAATTATCCTCTAGTTTAGAGCAAATGAGGAATTCTAAAGCTAACCATTTTAGTGGCAAGTATATGTTGGTAAATTTCTTATTTCTCCTTAAAAATAATAATTTTTTTGCAATAGTTGTTTTTACACTCCAGTGCTTCCAGTATTTCATTGCTTGAAACTGCTGAATGCTTCTGTTTATTCCCTTCTGAAAATTGCCAAGAACAAACAGTTTCTAGCAATTCTTTTCCCTCCCTTAAAATGAAGTTGTTTGTATGGTCTTCAAGTCAGAGATTTTATTTTCCTTTGAATCTGTATCAGGCCACAAATTAATCTTGGTAAAAGTTGTTGTAAAACTGCTTTGGCAAAGTGCTAAAGGGTGTATTTCTGCTTCATTGATTTGAATGCTTTGCTGTATAGTGACTGTCTCAATTGCAAGCCGTGAATGGCATCTCTTGAACTTAAGAAATGTCCAGGTTCTTTTTGTGCACGTCACAGCACTTTTCTTAACATTTTATGTGGCACTTCTGATGTATAGCAAATTTTGGAACTAGTTAAAAATTTGATTTCTAGGAACAGGTGACTAGAAGAGCTTTAGCTGTAGAAGTTTTTCAGTCATTATATATAGATCTCAAGCCTAAGTACAGCTGATGCTTTGTTCTGTAAATTCTACTTTATTATCCCTCCAGTATACTTATTGATATAAGGAACTATTGCCTTGCAGATTCTTGGATAAATTGTTAGCTTATGATAGTAGCACGTCTGTGATTGCCTTGTTGCAAACATTTTACTTAGAGTCATGAAAGTGGCATTTGAGATACAGAGATCTTAAAAACATAATGACAAATAGCAGTATCATAATATATTTGCTGTATTTTTTTAATTAGCCCTGTATGTTTTTAAATTAGCTGTTGGCAACTGACTTCTAAGAAAATGTTTAGATTTTGAGGTGATTTCGGCAGGATGTTGGATTGCAAAATGCATGATGAAACATAGAGTTCATGCCCTTCTTGTTAACTGGAAATGTGTTTATTTTCAATTTTAGATTGGAGGCAGTAAGCACACAATGAATGAGCACCTCCATGTGGGTAGCCACGGACAAATCCAGGTTCAGCAGCTGTTCGAAGATAATAGTAACAAGAGGACAGTTCTGACAACGCAGCCGAATGGACTTACAACACTTGGCAAATCTGGATTGCCAGTGGTTCAGGATAGACAGTCGGAGAGTTCTCACAGACGACAAGGAAGCTCCAGCTCTTTAAAATCTACAGATGGAACAGGGAAAGTGAAAGCCTCCGTTATGACACCAGAGCAGGCAATGAAGCAATACATGCAAAAATTAACAGCTTTTGAGCATCATGAGATTTTCAGCTACCCTGAAGTGTACTTTTTGGGTCCAAATGCAAAGAAGCGGCAAGGTGTGGTTGGTGGTCCAAACAATTGCGGATATGATGATGACCAGGGGTCTTACGTGCAAGTACCACACGATCATATTGCATACAGGTATGAAGTCCTGAAAGTTATAGGGAAAGGAAGCTTTGGGCAGGTGGTGAAGGCCTACGATCACAAGATGCATCAGCATGTGGCACTAAAAATGGTGAGAAATGAAAAACGTTTCCACCGCCAAGCTGCGGAAGAAATTAGAATCCTGGAGCATCTCCGGAAACAAGATAAGGATAACAACATGAATGTTATTCACATGTTGGAAAACTTCACATTCCGCAACCATATCTGCATGACATTTGAATTGCTAAGCATGAACCTGTATGAATTAATAAAGAAAAACAAGTTTCAGGGCTTCAGCCTGCCTTTGGTCCGCAAGTTTGCCCACTCAATTTTACAGTGCTTGGATGCTTTGCACAAAAATAGGATCATTCACTGTGACCTTAAACCAGAGAACATTCTGTTGAAGCAACAGGGTAGAAGTGGTATTAAAGTGATTGATTTTGGCTCAAGCTGTTATGAGCATCAGCGTGTCTACACTTATATTCAGTCACGTTTTTACCGCGCGCCTGAAGTCATCCTTGGTGCTCGTTATGGAATGCCCATAGATATGTGGAGCTTGGGGTGTATTCTAGCAGAGCTTCTCACTGGTTATCCACTTTTACCTGGAGAAGATGAAGGAGACCAGCTGGCTTGTATGATTGAGCTATTGGGCATGCCTTCTCCAAAACTCTTAGATTCATCCAAGCGAGCCAAAAACTTTGTGAGCTCTAAGGGTTATCCCCGGTATTGCACCATCACAACCTTGTCTGACGGTTCTGTAATACTCAATGGTGGGCGCTCTCGGAGGGGAAAATTACGTGGCCCACCAGAGAGCAGAGAATGGGGTAATGCATTAAAGGGATGTGATGATCCCCTGTTCCTTGACTTCTTAAAACAGTGTTTAGAATGGGATCCTGCTATCCGCATGACACCCAGCCAGGCATTGCGTCATCCCTGGCTAAGGAGACGGTTGCCAAAGCCTCCGACTGGGGAGAAGGCCGCAGCAAAGAGAATTACAGAGAGCACTGGTGCTATAACGTCGATTTCCAAGTTACCTCCGACTTCAAGCTCAGCTTCAAAACTGAGGACTAATTTGGCACAGATGACAGATGCCAATGGGAATATTCAGCAGAGAACAGTGTTGCCAAAACTCGTTAGCTGAGTTTGAAAAACTCAATGCTGTTAATATGAGAGATACAATGTGGCTGAGCCTTATTTGTATGAAAAGGTAGCTCAGATTTACATTTTTATTTGCTCAATAACTTTATTCATTTGTATCTTTCAGCACTCATTTTAAATGTAAGAAATGTTTGTTTTTATAAAAATACGGGGACAATGCTTTAAGTTTTTATACTTATTTTTTAAAATGTTTGTCTTCTACAGTACAATTAGCCTTACTGTAACACAGTGTGACACAGTAATAAACATCAGTGGCAGGCCACTGGTTACAACGTGACTGTCATGCATTACAACGTGGTGTCAAAGGTATTAACCTTTTTCTTCCATAGTTCATATTAAGTTTCACTTGGGGTAAATTTGTTTGACTGTATCTTCTGGAGTTTACAGATACAGGTCTTGATCCTGCAAACTCTCATGCCTGTGCCTGAGTTGGCTCCAGGGAGAATACTCAAATAAGTACAGTTAAGGACCTATAAAACTGTTAATTTTAAAATAGAGCCATAGCATGTCATATTGTCATTTTCTATGTAGGAGCCCAGAGAACTTAGTAATGATACAGTCACCTCCTATGGAATGCTTTCTCTATTTGAAAACAATGTTACTGATTAAAATGAGCATTTAAATATAAATGCAAAAAATAAGAACTTCCAGGGATTCTCTTTGCTTTCATGCATGTGGTAGAGAGAGAGGAACAGGCAGTGTGAGAAAGAACGGAGGTGGAAGTATGTGTGTTCCTCTAAATCTGAAAGTGACGGATGAGTTGTTTTTAAGACTGAAGTCATGTAAAGCAAAATGTTCTGGACTTCATTTCAAGTTTATAACAGTAAGCATTCACATTTGGTCCCTGCCTTCCCTTCCATTTTTTCTTCTCCTCTCCTGGTTTATTTTCTCTCCTAATGTGCAGCTTGGCCTCTCTCAATTACATAGGCAGAAATACTCATTCTGTCACTTCAATACTGTAACTTCTAGACTGTTAATGCTACATGGATTTCACGGACTGTTTATTTTTCCTGACAATGTCTGTCTGATGAATTGTGATCTCCTTGGTACATTTGCACTTCAGATCAAATCTGCATGTGGGGCAAACACTATATTACTGTATTGCTTTTTGTGGAAAAGTACTTCTTGTTAGAGAGCATGACTGAAGATGGAAAACTCCTCTGTGGAAAGCTTTTTGGTTAGCAGACACTATCCTAGATACTTACTAAGAGAAAATATCAAAGGAAAGTTAAATATTTGGAATTTGATTTTTAATCTTCAGCATTGGTAGCTGAAAATGACTCTGAAGAAACAGTTAAAGATACACGTAGATTTGTTTGCATGTGTGTGTGCATATGCCTGTTTTTTGTTTTTAATTTTAACTGGATTCATGGAAGAAAGATGGTCTTTACTAGGGAATAATATCTAGACCTACGTGAGAAGTATATTCTTGTATTGTAGTGTATTTTCAACAGGAACAGTTTTGAAATCTAAGATCAGTATTTCATCACGTGCAATGACTGTGGTCTACATTGGATGTATAAAGTATACGAAAAGGGAATTTTCAACAAAGTGGAACATAATCTGGAAGGATTTGTAGATGTGAGAACAAGAGAGATTAGAATGGATTGCATAAAACCTCAATAACTCTAGTATAAACAACATTTATATGCACAGATTTTATTAAATTACTTGTACAAATTACAAAAAATACTTAAAGCATGGTCCCCTGAGAGGCCAAGAAAGTTTCCGGTTAAGTTCTCCTTCGTATTCATTAATATTTACCACTTAGAGCTTAATTTTGTTTGTTTGTTTGTGTTTGTTTTGTTTTTAATTTAATGTAAGACTGGGGGAGGTATATAAATAAGAAATGACAGAATTCTCAGGAAACATATCACTCAACTTCTTGCCAAAAAGTCAACATGTGAAGAAGCTCCAAAAATAATTTCTGAGTAGAGGATGGTATTTGTTGATTGATAACTGTAAACAATAGAGCATCAATCAACCATTTTTCTTATTTTTTTTTTAGCTATCATTTCCTGCTTCTAGTCAAATTAAATTATTTAGATGTTAAATGTTCACAATTTTGTACAATGTATGTAAGTGCAATATGTAAACATGTATGGAATCATGTTAAAAATGAAATATAGTGATACAGCTAAGAAACGTGACTTTTGGAATATAAATGTCCATTAACTGATGGTCCACAAAGTCTAAGTCTTGAAATACATTAATTTTCATTTAAAATTAACTGATGAGACTCTCATGACTGTGGGAATACAATACTGTGTATTTTTTTACAGTAGCTGGGATTCTTCAGTTCCTCCAACCACTTGGCTTTACCACTTATTTTCTCCTTAGCTATTTCTACAAAAGTTAAGAAATAGGGATGCTTATATTAGGGGTGGCAAAAGAATTTTCCCCCTTAATGTATTTCAAAGAAAACGTTGATACTTACTCCTACTTTTCATGGAAATTTAAGGTGAAAACATTCTTAATGTTCCTGGGTCACTAATGGGCTAAAACCACTAAATTTTCTTTTTCATGTAACCAGTTCTTAATGCCAATAATGCATTTGTGACTGACATTCTTCATAAATGCTACCGGAAACTTTAAGGCCAAAATATAGTGTGCAGAGCTATTTTTTTAACCCAGATACCGTGGAACTTCCTCTATACTCAAAGAAGCAGCTACATTAAGGTTTTTAAGTGATAGAGCTGCTTTTTTTATTGTAGCTTACTTATACCTATAAAAAAGGTGTGTGTGTGGGGGGGAAGGATGTTGCCTCTTGCTTTGATGTGATTTTATTATAAGGGCTCTGATAATTAGGCTGATAGAAGTTGGCTTGGAAACAGTGCTTAGTCTCACATGTTACCATTGTCTGGGGATGTCTGAGCTATTTTCAGATTTAGTAATAGCACAGTGTTGTCTTGTCTTTGGTTGCAGTCTCACTTGGCTCAGTTTCTTGCACCACTGGAGTGTTCATTACCACTTAAGTGTATTGGAACAACAGAGTGATGCAAGATGTGTAGATTAACAATAGAGGATGAATTGTGCCCTTGGTGATAACAATGTGCCTTTTGTTACAAATGCCATGTTGTAGGGCATGCATCTTGGCCTCTTTAACCCTTTGAATACTGGATAGTGTGGATGAAATCTATTTTTAAATGCTATACCTGTCTTAAAACATCCTGTAGATTTTTGAGGCCTTAATAGAAACAATAAGGCAATCACAATTCTAGGGTGGAGAGGACACTCTGTTCTTGCAGTAAGTCTCATTAAGGGGTTAAAGATGGCCCTTCCTCATTGGTTGTACTTTAACATCAAATTGATTTTTTTAAATAAATTTTTGTTATGGTGAAACTAGACAGAAATCAACTGTATTTGTAAAAATTTACCTCAAACGCTTTAGTTTTATAGTGTGATTTAATCCCAGGGCATTTGGTATGAACCAAAGTGCATTCCTTTTATATGTGCCTGGCTCTTATAAAGGTGGCCAGGGATTTTTACAATTTGGGTGCAAGGCACTTAAGCCACTTTTAACTTGGTGGGTGGTTTGGAGTTATAAATGACTTCGTGGGAATGTTGAAAACACTTTAGACATAAGTAGCATTGGGCAATATTAGAATCTTTAGGAAAGGATGTGCATTATTTAATGCCCTCCATTTTTTAGCATTTTTTCCATCAATAATATTTGTGATAACTACAAAAAGAACTTTTTTTTTGTTTTTTTTTTTTTTCTTTTTTTCTTTTTCCAGTCAACAAAGATTATGATATTGTCCAAGTTAATGCTATGGTAGCATTTAAATAAAACATTTGTGAATTATTGTTTCTAGGGGCTTGTACATCTCTGCTACAAATTGTAATTACTCAGTTCAACTGCTACAATTACGTCTAAGCAGTAGCTTGGGTTTTTATTGGGCAACGACTTAGACACGTGACTGTAATATGCTGCAACTGTGTGTACTGAAACATGTGAAAAACGATTGAATGTGGACTGTGTATATATGTATGTATAATTTTCTGTGAGATGCTGCTGTTGCCACTTAACATTAAAGATGTTGTAGTGGGTTTTAATCCTAGTGGCCAGTTTTATGATACTGTATGTATTGTACAGCTGATGACAGGAGTTAAGACTGTTTTAGTGAATATTTGTTACATTTTATTGTTGTGGCCAGAGATCATTTCAGAATAAAATTTTATGTCCTACTTTACTTCTCTCCATTGTAGTTTGGGTTTTGTTCTGATTATAAGGAGCCCTTGGAGTGTTGGCATTTCTTCAAGATGAAAAGGCCTTATTTTAGCCAGCATTGCCTTTGTCCCCAGTAGACTTACCGATACCTGTATATATTTACCCATTGCTGGAGGATGATTTAGAATCTGTGTCTTCACAGCCTTGAATATTGCCTAAAGGCTGCTTTACCCTGAAGTTTCTAAAGTTCTTCTCAGGACTTTAAATGTCATATTTATATTTTGTGTTTTTCTTTGATCCGTACTCCAGAGAAAACCATCCCTTGCAGCAATTTTGCCTGCACAGGTGTTTTTAAAGGATTTTTTTTTAGTTGCTTGTTAAAATTTCAAAAATAACTGTAGTTAGGTCTTGGTTTGTAGGAAGGATTTGAGAACAATTCTTTATATATATGCACACACATACATTTATATATATAATCATTTCAAAACTGCCTGTAAAAAGCCCAGATTTCTGCACTGATTTTTGACTTTTCAGTACTTGTCAGATGTGAAATCCCAGGATAATGAGAACATATTGCAAAAAACTAGTAGGGTAGGTTGGGCTAAATTCTGTTGACATATAAATCCACAGTAATTTCACTGCTTAGTGCAAAATTGTTTCAGTTGGCCATGTTCTCTTCTTGGTAACATCACTAAATCCAGAGCAGCTTCATTGAAAAGCTTTCCAGTTCAAGGGAGTGTAGGCTGGAATCAGTGGATTTTAACATGACTTCAGTGTCTCCTATTCAGCATAGTTGGGGAGATTCCTCAATGTAACTTAAAAATCTGCAAGATTAAATATAGAGAAACACAGTGTACAGTCCCAAAGGAGCAGCAAGCCAAAAATTCATAGATTAAAACCTGTTCATTAATTAGCATGTTCCTCTGAGGTCAAAGGTCTGATTTTGTTTTGTTTTAAGGTTTTCTTTTCTTTCTAATTTCTCTGTCAACCTCTCCTTGTCCAGCCATGTATTGCTCTTGCCAACTCCTGTACATCTGTGTTTTATCTGTTTCTTCATTTGACACATCAGTAAGTAAGTAGCATTTGGACAGCACTAGGAAAGTGTTAAAAGTGAGAGGGGCAAAATTAAAGTCATCAGATAATGGTTGTAAAGGTGTGTAGGGTTTTAGTTGCTGAGTTAAGGCTTAGGGCAGGGTTCATCTGACCAGATTTCAGACATCTGGGAGGTGGGTTTTTTGCCTTAGGCCACTTGCCGAGACTTTCCGGGTAGCTAATGAGGCAGTTGCAGTGCTCTCTGCCAGCTCTGCTCACTCCCCAGTCTCTGATAGAGAGGAGCAGCATGACTAACCCTGTGGAGATGCCTGTCTGAATCGAGGTGCTCAGCATCCCACCTTGAGTGATTTTCTGTAGTTGCTGTTATCTCCACAGTGCTTCCTTTTGCAAGGTGATTGTGGCTTGTTCTGGCTGTCAGCTGTGCGTCTCAATTTCTTTCTCTACTACAGAAAATTGAAGAATGTGAGAAGTATAATATTTATGATCAGGTAGGATGTTCTTCAGTTCTAGGTTCAGATTCTTAAAAATCCCACCTTTCCTCTTATTTTTAATCCCCTGTTGAAAGATACGGCATGAATTTTGTTCTTCATCAGAGCTTGAAACATGAAAAAGTAGGTAAATGTTAAGGGAAGCATCTGTACAGGGCTATCAAAGGTCAGGAGCTAGTGTTCAAAGGAAAAAAATAGAGATGCCTGTAAGAAGAGGGCCACGTTTGAGCTAAGCATGACCTACCCTGTGTTCAGTGAAGGTTCAAGAATTACGGTAATATCAGCTTGAGACCAAGTCTTAAATTTCTGAGTTTCTAAAGTTTCTGAGAGGAAAAGCATTCTCCATCTTTGTGTTGAGTACACAGTACTAGATTTCTCCTTGCCATCAAATATGCTAGATCAGAATAAAAATGGCATTGATAGAACTGTTTTCCATTGCTTTGCAGAAATCCTCTCTGACTCTTGGAACTGCAGTTTCTGTATGTCATTTTCCATATTTGGTTTTGTGTCTGTTTTTTATTTGCATGTTCATTTGTTTGTTTTTAAGAAGTGCTTTCCAGCCTCTGACTGTGGTGAGCCTTGGATCTCTGCCAACTATCCAGCACTCTGGAATCTGGGATAGAGTTTTCTGCAAAAATAATATTTCTTAAGTGTTTCCCCAATGGTAAACAGAAAATGTGGGTTACTACCTTATTCCAAATACAGGGGATGCATGTTTGGTTCCAGTGTCCCAACCAGCCTCTGACCTGCTTCAGTGTTCAGATCTCTGCAGGAAGTTCAACTGAAATAGCCTGTGTCCACCACTTAGGGGAAAAGGGGAATACTGAAGCAAGGTCATGACATATTCTCACAGCAAGTTCGGGATATGAGTGGACTTAGGGAGAGGCTCTGCTATGACTTCTTGGGCTGGGAGCTCTGCGTGCAGCCCTAGGGGATGGCAATCACACTGGTCCCACTGACAGAGTGGGCGCTGCCTCCCCCTGTTTGTAGGCAGTGCTTTCATTTCCATGCTTTGTTTTGCTTATCTGTAAGCTGGATGTGACCAAACATACCTAACGTACCTAAAACTACTGTCTAGACTAATTGCAAATGAAATATTACTTTATGACTAGCACTGGCCCTTGATTCTCATTTAGAGAATGGAATGGTTGTCTTGATAGGTATGATGGTTAAAACCCTGAATTTTTGCCAAATATTTTATTATTTCATGCATTTATTTTGAAGAAATAAAGGTTTGTGGCCTCTGTAAAAATGTTCTGAAAAGAGAGATATGAATAGTGAGATTTACTTTTATTTCAGCTAATTTGTAGCAGTACAAATTCCACACTGAAGGTTTTCTCTTTCCAGATGTGATGTCCCTGCAGACACTACAAGCACGCTTTACTCAAGCTATCTCAGTACAGAGATCTTCTCTAACATTGTATTCTACCAGGTGAGTAAGATCTGAACTTAAAGTGTGTGCATGTGTGTGTATATTTATATAAAGACTCTTGATTTAAAAACAAAACCAGAAACACTGCAGACATTCTTTGGAGTGCTTTACACAGAGAAGAGACCTGGCTTCATTTTCCCCTACCTTCTTTGAAGGTTCAGTGTAAGCACAACATTTTTGCACTATGCACATGTCAAAGCAAACTCACCAAATCCTCCCTGTTTAACTGACAGAATGTGCAGAATGAACTTTTTTTTTTTTTTTCTGCATCTGGTTGAAGCAGAACGTTTGGTGAGCAGGAGGTTGACATTGTCCTAAGGACAGGAGGTCCCAGTCCCTATTTCTGAAGTGGACATTGACCAATTGGAGAGTTGTTTTGTAGTTTACTTTGCTTGGCAAATGAGACTTCTTTTTGATTAAAGCCTGAATCCATGCACATACACTGGATCAATAAACTCCAACAGAGAAAGAAATCCTGAGGCCACTGCAGAGTTTGTAAAGCCCGCAACCACAATAAAAACTGATTTCTAAAGATCCAAGTATTTGTCATATCCAAAGGTGTCACCTCCAAAATGACTTTTAAAATTTGAAAGATATTTTCAGAAATCTGTGTAGAGACAGTCTTGCCCCAGACAGCTGGCTGTTGGTAAACTGTGGAAAGCTGGTGCCTCTGCCTACTGCTGTGAGGCTGGTGCTTTCTATGAGCTTTGAGTAGTTTTGCTTTCCTCAGGATACAAAGAAAACTTCATGAACAAAGAAACAAAAATGTTGCTACAGAGAAAGCAAACATCTGTATATTAAGGCACTCCATGGGTCTCTCTGCTCCACCAGCAGGAGCCGGCCTGAGGACAGACTGTGTCCAGGAGCTGTGCACGTGTGCGAGGGTGACACTGGGCTCTCAGAGTGCTTCTGTTCCTAACCCTGAGTGTGGGGCAGGGATGCTTTCCCTGCTTTTCTCTCCTACGCAGCAGAAAGGAAGGATAAAGCGGAGGCAAACTCTTGCATGCTGTTGCTGCAGGAAGAGGAAGTTGCTAACAGAGGCGTGGAAGCAACAAGGAAAGCAGCTGAGTGCTTAGCAGGATGGGATGTGAGGAGGCTGTTACACATTGTACTACTGGAATTGGGGGTAATGTTTCCACTCATAAGCATTTGCACATGGCCTGTCTTAATTAGCTTTGAAAAGTACCTAAGTTGCTGAAAGTTATGCCACAAATGGGATCTTGAAGCTTTCATTTTTGTTTTAAAATAAAGCTTTTCCCCTTTTCCTGATACAGTATTTCCATCTTTCTTTCCGTATAGGGCTCTTGAGATGAAATGAGATCTCTGCCTAGCTGAGGAGCTATGTTCTGATTGACTAAATGATTCATAATTAGGAGGTAGCTCCTGCCAGTACTCTTCATGTGTTTATTGAGAATTGCCTGGAGCAAATCATTGTAGGCAGAGCTGCCAGAAAGGCATGCTGATGTGTTCTTGTGTCAGATACCTTTCAACCCCAAATTTCTTTCTTCCTCTGGTGCTGACTCAGACAAATTATCTTTGTGGGCAGTGAGTTATTGGGTTGCACTCTATGGACCTTCAATAAAATACTTACTTATTTATGACCAATTATGTGGAAGTACTGGGGCTGGACTTTTGAGGTCTGTGAAGGAGATATTCATGAAATGAAGATGAAGGAGAGTATGCCTCTATTATTGAAGGATGTGAAACATAAATCTTTCCCCTCCTGGTAGAAACCACTTGGCCTACTAGCTGAAAATGAGGCTTTCTGGACTGGGTTCACTTAGGCAAGACGGGAAATATGAGAAAGAGATGGCTGTGGGACTTTGAGAAGATTTAACGTTTTCTTCCCCCTTCAACAAAACTATGGCATACCAGGCACCTGGGATGTTCTGACCAGGAAGAAGCTAAGAACACAGTCAATCCTTGGTTATAGCAGAGGATCAAGTTAAGGCTGTTCATTCTCACCTTTTTTTTGGTTTTTCTTTGGCTGAGGTAGGTCTGTCAGTGTTGGGCAGTCAATCTTTGCCTTTTGGCCAGAATTGAGCCTGCCTCCCCCTAAACAGGCAGATGAGACACACAGGAAATATGACGGTTGCAGAGAAATGGCAATGAGCAATAAACTGGGGGTCATTTTTTTCCTCTCACTGGTTTCTCACTCTTGAATAGGACTTGAGTATCAGTAAACAATCACCTGCTTGGGCCATAGTCACTCTATTTAAAAAAAAGAGTTCAAGTCACCTAAATTCAGATTTTTTTTTTAAAAAAAGTACCTGTGGTCTTCTGTCTAATTGCCTTCAAGGATCTCAATTTTCAGAGTTTCCATCTATCTTTTCTATTTTTTTTCCTCCAGCTATGGCAGCTGTAGCCTTTCTAGGAGCATAAAGACTGAGGGACACTCACTGTCATGACCCTACTATAGCAGATATCATGTCATAAAATGTCTTACATGAATTTACTATTTTTCTGCCATAAAAGTAGTTAGCTTGTGGGCTCCTGCTGCTTCTGTTGGAAGGTTGTTCCAAAACACCATTTCTCTGATGGTTAGAAATGTGCTTTTGGCTTAAAATAGTTGATGACTTTTTTCACACTATTTGTTCTTGTGCCAACATCATCTTATACCTCAAATGATTCTTCAGCCTTCCTGGTATTTACAGATGTATTTATAAAGTGTAATTTTATCTTCTCCCAGTCTTTATTTTGCTAAACTAATCCCATTAAGTTATATTTGTCTCATCTATAAAACTAGTTCCCCATTCCCCTCCTACTAGGTCTTTGCACCTGTTCCAGGCAAATTCAACTTTCCTGAATGCAGCTTGTTAGAGCTCTGCACAGCACTCTGGTTGCAATCCCACCAGGGATATGTACAGTAAGAAGAATACCTCTCCCTGTCTACTACAGTACTTCATCCAGTGCATCTCAGCAGTTTTCACATAGAATCATAGAATCAGTAAGGTTGGAAGGGACCTCTGTGTCCTGCAGGTAGCTCACAGTCATCCTGATACACCCATGTCTCTCCTCCGTCCTGTTGAGTACAACTGAGGAGCTACAAGTTACAGCAAAATTCCTCTTGGCTGGTATCTAGCTGCCTGACCTTGTACTACTAAATTTCCATTGAATTATAGTAAGAAATGAAACCTTGAGATTCTCATGAATATATATGATTTGAGAAGCTGAGACTTCTAGAAAAATATAAGAAATGATGTGACTAAAAAAAAAAAAATCATATTCCGCATACAATTGTCAAAGTTATGTTTCAGAATGTGATGCAGTTGGCGCTAATTATTATTGAAGGATGAAGGTGTTGCTGTTGCACCCAAAAAAATAGCATAAATGTTTTGATTACTTTGTTGCAAGGTCTCATGATTTCAGCTGGTGTTTTTTAAGTCCTACCTCAAAGAATCCTATTATTATCCAGTTATATTTTCTGATCTTTCACAGAAATCAAAGTTTCTAGTCTCAAGAGCTGTATCTGAAAAGAAGTATGTTGTAAACCCAAAATCCAGAGAAAAAATCCTATGAATTTAAAAGGAACAGATTAAAAAAAGAAAGCAGATTTAAATCCTAGACTCCAATCTACATGAAGTGTATCAACATTGCTAAGGTTTTCTAAGTGTTCAGAGTCCTCAGTGCTATCAATAGCATGTGAAACAGTAGGCTTTGAAGTCAAAATGCTGTTTTTCTAGGTACTTAATCGACAGTTGCTTCGTGGAGAGACACCAAGCCAAATGTAGTGGTATTGTTGCACCTTAACTGCCCGTCTTCCATCAAAATATCTTACGCTGAGCACCTGAGTTCATGCTTTCTGTTCATGTACAAATGCACAAAGAAAATGTAAATGATGGTAGTAAAGCAGCTGTGGAAAGCAGGGAGTAGTTAAAATCGCTGGGATGAATTCAGTGCCTATGAAGAAGTAATAACAAGGCTGAAGTTCATGGGGCACGATCATATTTATGAGAAAGTGAGATACAAGCTGTTCCCTTCCTCTGCCAATTCCTACTTCTACATCACTCAGAAAGGGATAGCAGCTGACAACAGGGAATAGATGTGTCAACCTGCTGGCTACAGGTCATTCACTAATGACCTTAAGTCAAGCTTTGAAGGTATATCTTCAGAAGTGCTATTTTTATTGACCCATAATGCCAGTTGTTCTGCATAATGTGCATTTCAAATTTAAAAATTTCCCTCAAAAAAAAAAAAAAAAAAAAAAAAATCCCACACTGATGACCAGGAAGGAATCCTTGGTGTGTCTTCATTATGTATCTTTTCTATTCTGTAAAACAGCGAACTCCTTCCTGTAAAGAACAAGGCATTTTTTGCAAAGAAGGGCTTGTGCTTAGGATTCTTTCTGTGCTTTCCTTCAGTGCAAAGTTTCTTGGACAGACAAAGAGAATACAGTGCATGGAAGGGCAAGAAGATGTTATGGGTGGCTGCTTTAAAATTGGAAGAAATATTTTCCGGACACATTATGAATAATTATTTTGCAAATTTTTCAAAAGATTGAATTTTTAAATGCTAGATGTTCCTTTTATTTTTCTTTCTGTGCTTCTGAACTTTGTCTTTCTTTCCTTTTCCTCACTTACTTACTTGCCCACCTCACTTAGTTGGCAAACCATAAGAGCAAAAATGAAAGAAACCAGAGGAAACTAATTTAAATGTGAAACTGAAAATACTGCAAAAAATTTGCATAGAGCTTTGATTTTTCACACACAGCAAATTCACTGGAAAAATACTCAGTTAGAAAAACTGAACCAGGTCAGACTTTGGATTTTCCATACACAGATATTTTATCTGACTAAGTCCTCTAATATTCCAATACTACAAAGATCTTAGTACCTGTTTAGCTTAATACACATGAACATTTATTATTGTGAGGGTGAACTGGAAGTCATGTTCCAAGTGCCTCTGTGAAGTTTTTAACTGCTCTAACATCTAATATTAAGGATATTTCTAAAGCCCAGAAGAGCTCATTTCCTGTGGTGACTAGAAGATACAACAGTGTTAAGATCTGGCTTTGGATGAATGACAGAAGAAATGACAGACAAGGCTCATGACGTGATAGTCAGATAAAATTCACGACCAAGTATTTGCTTTGTTTTTAGGGAGGGCTCAGGGACCTCGGCAATACGTTTGCTTTCTGAAGATGATGTTCTAATTAAGTCAGTTTAGGAGACTGCAGTGTTTTCTACCTGGCTGAAACAACGAGCATAGTTAGATACACCTATGGTTGTATCTATGTTACACAGATAATGTTCTGGTCTGAGTCTGGGATAGGTTTTGTTTTTGACATCAACATTCGCTGATCCAAATATATACAAGTAGTAGTATCTATTTTTTTCTTTTTTGTTTCCTTTCATATCAAGACTACTAGGAAATAAAATCAACCCAGCTTTAACCTCCAAAACAGCCAAGGGAGTGGACTTGTAAAACGACCTGTTACAGAAGTTGGTCAATTTGTGTCTATTGGGTGATGCAAAAACCCATAATAGAAAATGGACATGATTTGATTACTGGCAGCTGCTGTCCAGCTGATGTAATTCAGTAATAGTCAGTGACAGGCAGAAACTACAGAAGATACAAATGATAATTCCTTGGGGAGCTCAATACATAAATAATTCATTAAAATGAATTTTGCAGTAAGGGTCAAAAGAAACAGAAGACAGGCTGAGTGTTAACTCTCTGAGGAAGGAACTGACAAACTATTTTTGTATAAACTGTGTAGAGGAGAAATATAGGCATATTAAATGTCAGTGAAGAAAATGACACTGTTCCTATTGCTAGGAATCAAAGCAAACAGAGACACAACAAAAAAAAAAAAAAAAGGAAAAAAAAAAAAGAAAGATGATTAGGGAAACCTCAATAACTGAAATTGTTGCAGGACAACAAGAGGGCTACACTTTAAACAGCGTCAGTCTGAACTACGTGCATGTACTCTCAAACCCTGAGCAGAGTTGTACTAGCAAACCTCGGCCAGTGAGATACTGGATAATGGTAACGGGAACAATAAAGCCAGTTATGACAAGTCCATACTGTCACACAACGTATACTATATATAGCCTTACAGAAGTGTGTTTTATTAGTTATTGACTTGCTAACAAATCCATATTTTGGAGCTTATGAATCTTCCCCAAATGTTTTATGAGTAATAAAACACTGTCTGACCACCTCTCTGGGAAGGACGGAAGTGCCAAGGTGGGATTTCTTTGTGGCTCCCACAGGTGACACCTGCTAGGGGCTCACCTGTTGCCTCCAGGGGTGGCCGAAGCAAAGCCGTGTTGGCTGTGCCACTTGCTAAGTGACACTCCACATTGCCCCCGGCCCTTCCGGGGCTGCATCTCAAAGAGAAAAGTTTTCTGCAGAGTGGCCTTCAACCTCCAAAAATGCCCTTGCATGATAGTTTTCAAGGACAAGAAAAGTCAAGTCTGACCTGTCATGCGCTCTTTGGCATTTCAGCTGAGTTTACTGAGGAAAACAACACTTGTACTGAGAAAAATTAAAGTCTATTTCTCTGAAACTGCTTTCAAAGACGTTTCATGTGAAGCTCTTTTTGAGATCTCCTAGCACAAGGTGATTATTTTTTTAATGTACTAGACTGTAATTCTGCAACTACTTGTGCCTAAGTTTTATGTTTGCTTTAGTTTGTAAACTCTGACTATTCAGATAACTTTATCCTGATTGAATAGAGGTGAGTTTTGTCATATTTGAAGAAACATTGGCTTAGGAATAAATTATTTTATGTGTGTGTAAATGGCATGTTACTTATGAGCAGTGTGAAATTTCCCACCCAGGCTCATATTTTCAAAACTGGCCTCTAATTTTGGGTATCCAAATTTAGTCACCCAGAGGCTGACTTACACAGATATTGTCTGCCCACAAGTCTGAGCATGTATACTTTAGAGTCCCAAGAATAGCTTCCCCAGGATGGTCTGCTTCATTGCATAGAGCAGCCCTTATTTTGTGCTATTCTAGATTATTATTTTGTCGTTGTCTGAGAACTGCTGGCTCTCCCAGATAAAACATTTTCCATTTTCCACGCTCTAAGTTTTGTGCTCTCTAAATCTGGAAAACATTTTCTTCCAGAAAAGTCGATATTGCCTCAGATGCAAAGGTCTCCTTCCCATCTGGACTCAAAAAAAAAAAAAAAAAAAAAAAAAAAAAAAAGGATAGTTTTTGTTTTGTTTCCTATATAACCAGACTACAGCCATGAAAGCCATGAAAGGAGGGACTCTTCAATTACATCAACTATTTTGAAATAAGGAGCTATAGGAGAAGGATCATCCCATATTACAAAAAATCCATGTCTGTTTATTGTTTAGCTACAGGAGAAACATGTATGTAGCTGCTCTGTAATAAACCATGAGGCTGTCTATACCTCATTGTACATGGTGCCACTGGACAAAAGTTTAGTTCCGGAGGAAACCTCCTTTGAATATAATGGGGTGGGGAAAACTGGAAGAAGAAAAAACAGAACTTAAAATATTGATAACGTTAAAATATTTTATTGTACCACCTGTGCAAAGGGCAGGGAGTTTGTCACGTTTTCACCATAGTCTCATCTTGCTTGTACCTTCTCATAAGGAGGCATTTCTCATTCTCTGAAATGGGTTGTTCTATCTTATCTACAGAGGTTTAACTGTGATTTAGGAAGCAATGATGTGCTTGTGGTAATATACCAGTTTCCAAAAATAAATAGAATACCCTGGAGAGCTGTGGTGATCTCAGGATTAGTGCTGCCTCTAATTATTGAATTCATGCGGGGTGCAGGTAGCATTAATGGGGGGTGAAAACACACAAGGGACTCCAGAGTTTTTTGTCTTTAAGACAAAAAAGCATGCTTCTCGTGCCAGTTATACTGCAATTTCCAGAGCCAGAACAGAAACAATGGCATTATAAACAAATGCCCTGTGACACATGTTAGGACTGGCTAGTGGCTGGATGCTGGCCTCTGTCCAGGCCATCACTACAGCCAAAACAAGCAATCAACCCCCTTTATTCTGGATGCTTCAATATCATTCCTTTTAATACACAAGGGAAAACATGCTTATAATAGTGGGCACAGCCTTCATGGAGATACAGCCTGGAAAATAAGGAAGCAGGAAAAGCTGTTGTAGTACTTTTCAGAAAGAAAGGGGTAAAGGGAGGACAGAGCCTTCATTTTTAGCATGTTAAACGTGACATGAGGGATGTCTGTTTTTGCAGAGGAAGAACGTGTTTTTTTTGCTGAGCGTGTTACACGCTGCGAGAAGCAGTGTGCGTTTGCTGGGGACACAGCAGCTGGCTCTTCCCTCACGTTTTCTGGTGCAACAAACCCCGCGTTGACTGACAATTTTGCAGATGCGCTGGAGGTCGAAGAATGGCGACTTTCAGCTCTGCCGCTGCTCCCGCCGAGCACCGCGGTGCCGGCTTTTGCCCGTCATCGTCTGTGATCCTCAGCAGCTGCTTGCCTGGATAGCCTGCTCCCCCTTTGAGGACCGAGGGACGAGGTCAGAAATCCTGGTGCTGCCCTGTGCAGAACAGGGGCTCAGAAAGGTCTGGGCAAGGGAACCAAGGTGCCTCCAAGGCACCACAAGATCAAGCGACATCGTACCCACCTCTCCTGCGCCTCGGCTTGGCCAGCGAACTTTTGGTGCAGCAGGCACCGCGCCAGCACTCGTAAGTAGGCAAAACCCGGGCAAGCAGAAATAGGTCAGGAGCTGGAGTCGGAAAGAGGGGGTTGCACCTGCGCACGAGGCCCTCGGTGAGCACCGGTCCGTGGCGACTGGCTCCCGGCGTCCGTGCGAGGCACGGAAACCGGAGGGGTTTGCTCAGTTCCTGTAACAGGCACCATTTGCCGCAGAGAAATACAGTGGTGGAGATGGAGGCTGGTCTAAAAATCGAGTCCTGAATATATAACTCCTCCATATATTGCTGTTTGTTCCCTTTCAGGACCGCGCCGTGGCCTGTGGACATATCTCGGCGCTCCTCTGATTCTCGGGGAGAAGGGCCCTTTTTGGTATTTCCTCAATCGGGTGTGATCACAACGGCTGTTCTACAAAGTGTTCAGTTCTTAAATAATTTTAATGGATCTTGCTTTTCTACATGTATTTGTCAAGTTTCGTTAATGTTATTTCCCATTATCTCCTTTGCAGCTGAGGATTAACCTGTAGCACATTCTTACATGCAGTCTTCGCTCCAAGGCAGGGGTGCCTGCTAGTTCAAACAGGGATGCATTTCCAATGATGTGACACATCAAAACATAACGTAATGATTCAGTCTTGTGAGTTGCTCTCCATGAAGCGCGCCTAACTCTGTATTCTCCGTATTGATCCTGGGAGTGACAAATTCCATCTGAAGAAGGCAGCGCTTTGAGATATTAAAGTATAATTTATGGATTCATTTACCGGGGTTCCAGAATCGATTTCCTCAAATGTGTGTAGCACATCTGATGCAAATCTCCCAGGATTTGGAACAGTGTTGTAAAATACCATCAGTTCCAAGTTTCTTGTGTAATCATTTAATGAAGGCAGAATGTCCTTTGTTAAATGGGCCTTTTCATCCTCTGGGTGAATTAGATGCAATTATATTTAAACTTTCATTTAGAATTGGAACTAAATTAAAATCGTATAAATAACTGAATCTTCAGGATTGCTATCCCTAATTAACAAGGTAACTGCTCTTGCTGGAATACACTTTTTATGACACATCAATAACTCCCAATTCCTGTTACATATTTATCCAAAGCAATATATTATATTTCAAATGTTTAACAGAAGATTCTCATAAAGAGGTGCTCTATTAGATATGGAGTGCTTTTAACTGTGCTGCATATTCTCTCAGTGACTCCTGCTGCATCTGAAAGCTGAGACAGTAAAATCGTTATTCCAATGTGCTGTATTTTATCTGAAACTAGATGTACTTCTTGGAGTGCCATGTACACACACACACACACATCAAATAGCAGTCAGCTGATTACTTTTTTTTCTCCCCAGGGCTGTTTGATATGTACTTCAGAGACTTTGCATGTCATTCTGCATAGCAGAAAATGCCTGGGGCTTAGAATTGAAATTGCTTCTCAGGGTACCACAAGCATTATTGTAATATCTTATATTGAACCTTTTTAAAGAATCTGTTGAATCAGTGTCCTCTGCAGAGATCATGTTCCCTGAGTATATATTTTCAATTTGGAAGGAAATTATTTCATGTGAAGCTATGATTATGTGACATCCAACTACACTTACATCTGTCTTCATCTCTTCTAGTATTGCCACCTGGTTTGGACTTCATGGTGTTCACTGCCCCGGGGTGACAAAGTGCACAAGAACTTGAATAAGCACCACTTGTTCCAGCAATGCTCCAGGTCCAAGAATTTCCCGTCATCTTCCCCGAATCATGTCAAACTCAATTGAGGCAGAGCTATCTCAAGTTACTCCAAACAACTTTTTCTTGTCCAATGTAAGTATAGACCAGCCTGTTTCAGAAAGAGAGGAAGCATAGAACAACAGCAGAAGTCACAAGAATAATAATCATTAGAACAAAATCATATAAAGTAAATATAATTCTACCTTAAGAGAGAAAAAGAAAAGGGAGAGCAAAACCATGAACATACTAAGCACTTCTTTAGATGCTCTGATGGTAAGGCTGGTACAGAAAAACCTCGCATGGAATATAATTCTGTGCCTGGCAAGTAGATATTTTGGACACCTTTCAATCATCCTGGTATCTAGCTATTCAGTGGTATCATATGGAAAATGTGGCATAGTTATTCCATTAAATGTTATAAAGTTTATGCAAAACCAACAAAACAGTAGTCCTCTATGAATTAGTGAAATTTGCACAGATACAGAATTTGCCTGCAAGAATATATCTGAAAAGTTGTCTTTCATCAAGCTTGGGCCTTCACATAGGTGGTATAATGTCTTGCCATAGACTAGTACAGCATGAATATATTGTCAAGAACAACAAACTCAAGAAACTCCAAATTTAATGGCATTGTATTGCCAAGAATTCCTCTTTATACGCGTACTTGTGATATATTATTTTCAGAAGCCATTAAATGGAAATAATCTTTTAGGAATGACACATAACAATGAAGTTCATTGTATTAAGTGTTTCCACTTACCAAACCAATTTTGAATGGATGAACTTGAAATCTGTTTTGTGGATTGATATAATTTAAGGTTGATATAGCTTAACGAAGATATTGATAGTAGATAATGGGTGGAACTGGAGCAGTATGTGAGACAATGGCATAGAGCAGCTTTCGTTTTTAAGACTCCTTAATTGCAGAAAAAATTACCCTTTGAGCACTGCAATCATTTTAGGAACTGCAGTGAATCTTTTGAGGACAGTGAGCACAAGAAAATAGTATTACAGTTTGTGTTAACTGCTCAGATCAGGGTCTCAGTTAGCTTTCCGGCAAAAATCTGCTGGAATGGATTTCAGCATCTAGTGGCTGTTCATGCTGTGTTTTGTAATCAAGGCATTTTCGTAAGTGTAACTCTGTAAATCCTGTATAGAATTTCATGTACGTTATTATGATAATTGCACTGCAGATCCTTAACTTTAGAAATGAGATAGATTGACCCTGAGGAGCATTGAGCAATGGACAGTGGACATAAAAAAATCCCTTTGGTCAAAGCTGCATGGCATTTTGCCGTGCTTTCTGCACAGGATGCTCCTTCATGACTACAAATTGTGATATTTGTGTGCAGAGATTTGAACCAATTGTATCATTTGTTTTGACTGAAATGGCAGCTTCAAAAAATAAATCCTAATCATCCTTTCAACCTCACTAACAATATTCTATAAGAGATGTCAATAGGTTAGTTACTCTAAGTCAAGGATTTTAGAAATCTTACCATGTTCCTTTGACATTTTGAGTATTTCCTTCTCTCTCCCCTCCGTTATTGTGGAAAATGGAAAACACCAGTGACTATTGTCATATTCCATTAGCTCTTCTCCAAACTAAGTTGTTCAAGACACTGCTTTTCCACAAGTGCTGAAAAACCACATTTTGACATAATCTATCTTAGGTTAAAATTCTTGACAAGCAGGTGCCTCATTGTGAGAGTGGGACATGAATACACTGGTTTTGTAGGTGACTTTTAAAATCTCCTTTCATGCGAGTCTCATCATACGGTCTCAAATGCAATGTCAGAAGTAATTTTGTTCTCTTGTGAATCTCTCCATTCTATCCCTCTTTTCAGTGAGGTGCAGTGACCTACACAATGAATGCACCACTCCAAGCAATGTCCGGTCAGCACCTACAGACTGTATAATAGCATATTTAAGAAGCTGTAATTCTTAATTCTCCCATGTGGCACAGTTTTTATTTGTTTTATCATATGTATATAGCGTATTGTATGGAGCTGATGCTATTTATTCAGCAGTTCCTAGCGTAGTCAGATCTTGTCCCTGCAATATTAAAAGCAATGCAAAACTGAATTTGGTTTAGAGAGAGCAACATAAAAGCTTCAAAGCAGTTGTGAAGTCCGCATTTCTGCTGCTGTTAGTGTTCTGCATCCACTTATCCATGGGACAGTACCCTTCTCCTGTCCCTGCAGAACTGGGAAGCGTGTTGGTGCAGTCTGTCTGCCCTGGCATCTGATGGGAGGGAAGGAGGGAGACTGCCCTCACTGCTGCCTGCGCCTGCATGGCCCATGTCCGTATGTGAGGACTCTACAATGTGTCATACCAGTGGTGCTCATGAAACTGCTCCACTACCATGCTGGCAGCATCGGTGGTGCAACTCTGTTCTGTTTGCCGTTGTTCCTCAAGCTTTGAATTGCCCTCGTGGTTGTCCAGAAGATGTTCAGTGCTCTGCAGCAGAAGCAGTGCCAAGGAAGGAAGAGACCTTCCTGGATGGATTCTGATTCAAAGGCCATGTCTGTCCAAGTGCTTCAAATGAAGATGTCAAAATTCACTCTGCTTGACATCACCTTTCACCCTGTAGGGAGAAAATAGCTTTCTAGAACCTTCTTCTTTTCATATAATTCCCTTTGGGTTGGATGAGCGTTCTGTAACTGTGAGCCTAACAAAAGGAGTACAGGAAAGCATCAATATTCCCAGGCTACTTTAAGCCTGAACAATTTTATCATGAGTCTTCAAGAAATTATAGAAGAATTGCAGAGTCACAGAATACTTTAAGTTGGATGGGTCGTCTAGAGAACATCTGATCCAATCCTCTGCTCAGAGCTGAGCTAAGTTGGATAACTTTGCTCAGGGCTATGTCTAGTTGGATTTTGAGTATCTGCCCACAGCCTTTTGGGGCATCTGGTCTACTGTTTGTTATGGTGAAATTTTTTTCCTAATGTCTAATTGGAATTTCTCATGTTGCAACTCATGTCCACTGTCTGGATAAACTTGTTGGGTGGAAGACCTCCATTCAGTGTGACATCAAGCTCCATTTGTCGTCCATGCCATTGTGGTATATGCCAAATGGTTTACTCTGGGCATCCCAAGGGGCTAAATTAGGATTTAGAGATTCTTGCAACTCTTCACCCCTGAGTATAGGCTGCCCTTACTCCTTTCACCCCAAAGCAGTTGCTTTTCCCCATCTCTCTTCCGTTTGGCAAACTTTCACCTCTGCATTGGGCTTTGAGCAGGCCCTGGAGGAAGTGTCTGAATTGCCTTGGCTTTCTGAATTCTCTGTCTCTTCTGGAGAGAAAGATTATGAACTGAATGGAAAAAGCAGAGGAGCCAGGCCAGTGCATGGGCTGGCTGCTGGACTGTGCTTGCATGTAGGTCATGCTGAACCTGCAGAGTTCGGTGGTGCGGTAGGGTGAATTGAGATATTCCCAGTCAGTATGCAAGAAATTTTACAGAACGCAGGCATCCTTAATTATCAAAGCAGAAGCTGAAGAAATGGGAAGCTAGTATCAAAAGCTAAAGCCACTCACTAAAAGCAGGTTTTCAGGGAAGACAGAAATCCTTTTAGTGTAAAGGCTACTTAGACTATTTAAAATCAGTTGTTGGTCTCAGTCCAGTAATGACACCTGTGTCAGAAAGCTGCCAAGGTCATTTGAACAGCTTGTCAACCTTTCTAGTAGACTGAACAAAGAAGATAAAAGGCTGAGAAACAGGCTAAATGAGCCCCTTCATGCCCAATGGCACTTTTTTCCAAATAGGCTTTAAGCATGCTGGCCAGTGACAACCAACGCTTTGTTGGTGCCTGCCCTAAGTTTCATCTCTTACTAAGTAGACGGGCCCCACTTTGCCAGCACAGTCATTTCACCACCTTCTGTGAATGCCACAGACTGGCTCTCTGTGCTCACCAAACTCCAGGGGCTGTTGCCAAACTGATGCTCTGCGACAGGGCCTGTTCTCCCAGCCCATCTGTCTCATCCATCAGGCCCAACACTAGCCCTAAGCTAGTGCGACATTGGCAATACGCTCCGCATCCTGTCCTGCACACCTCTGTGCGCTGACTGGAACAGAACAGTTGCAGTGCCGGTATGAAACCCCTCTGTCCACCAGCCCGCCTTCTGCAAAGCGCAATATTCTCGTTTGCCCTCCTGAGGAGTGCCAGGAACAACGCGCCATCAGATTCTGGCCCATTTTAGCTATTGGATGCATTTCACCCCACAGATTATTGCAGAGTGGACCTGCCTACTTGGCCCAGATTTTATCCCAAAACTTTCAGCTTCACTGTCTGGACATGTGGGCTCCCTACAAACTCCCCTGAATCAGATAGCAGTGTAGACTGCAGTTCAGCTCTGTTTGGTTCTAGTCATACTTTATTTTTATTTTTACCATGGCAGAGATTACCATGGCTTTGGCTTTTAACTTTGTTGCTCTTTATGATGGAAAGAAACCCTGAGTGGTGTAAAAAAGAGGGACAGAAGGGAGGGGACCCCCTCATCATCACAGCATTATAAAACAAAAAAATCTGTAGGAAATATTCAAGGCATATGAGAAGTAGCATGCCAATAGCTACTGCAGTATACCAGACACACAAGGACATCACTGTTGAGTAAACATTTTGTTTACAGACAGAAGTAAATCCAGTAGAGATAATCTTTTCATCCAGAATAGATTGAGACTGACCAGAAAGATTTTCATCTATTCACCTGCAAAACTCTCATCCACAGCTGAGAGTTGAGAGAGAGACACAGAAGGAAAGTATCCTAGATTTCAGGCATTCCTGTTGTCATAGGCCTGTCTTCAGGCCTGAGAGAGGCCCAGGTGCAGCTTTCTCAACCTATAATCCACAAAAGGGATCAGGATGACTTTTTTCTTAAGAAGAAAAGCCTTCAGAAAAGCCTTCCTTTTTTTTTTTTTTTTTTTTTTTTTTTTTTTTTTTTACTTTAAAAACTTTTACTTTACCCTTTTTTCTCCTGACTGGGTGTCACTCTTTACAACAGCTGAGAGGACATATAATCAAAGGTGGGCCTCCTCAATTCTGTCTTTTGAGGGAAAAATAATGCTTCTCTGACACACAAATATGTAGTTAATCTTGCCTTTGTATCAAACAGAATTGTCTTCTAGTTCTTTACTTTAGCTGAGGCTTTTCTCTCTCTTCTCTTCCCCACAGCACTCTCCATTCTTAATGTCCCACGTTCAATTCTAGGTACTTTTCTGAAACAAAATGGAGAACTCGATATTCTAATCAGCAGCAAAGATGGACAGTTCAGAGGGCAACATGAGCACAAGAAAGTCATAGCTCTGTTTCCACTGAAGTGCTTCTTTTATTAGGGAAGGGAAGAAAAACATGATGGTTGCCCATGTCTTGGCTAGGATTTTTAGCTCAAACATCTTGCCTGGCTCTGAAACACTGAAGAGCATTTTGGACATTTTGGCCATGCTGCCAGATGTTGGCTCCTACATAATTAACCTGACTTTCAGTATCCTTGGAACATAACACTCATTTCAAGGGTGTTGGTAAGTTGAAAATCCAGCTTCACTTCTGAAGCTGAAATACAGACTCAGGAATATAACTTCAGCTTTGATTTTTTTTGGAAAAGTATGCCTTCAGCAGACAAAGCTGTACAGGATTTGACCTGGCTTTCCTTCAAAAGCCAAGGGCATGTTATACAACTCATGCAGTCTTAGCTCTACTGTGAGCCTGCCTTCAGAAGACTGTGGTTCTCTCAGATAAAGAGAGTCTTCTCTAATTAGTTATTTACATATCAACAGTCTCCACAGAGTGCCAGACACTACAAAATTATAGCATAGATGTGAGAAGTAAATTAAGGTTCATGCTTTGAAATGAAAAAAAAAACTTGTTTATTGCGATGTCCTTTCGTACGGCTTGGCCCCCAGGCTGAGCTCTGGAAAGTAACTGAAAAAACCCCAACTCTGTGTTTTCCAAATGCTGTTTTCTTCCAGCTATTCAGTAGACTCCATCTGACCCCTTGCATTGGAGATGTAGCTCAGATTACCCAAACAGTCTCAGCTTAGCTTAGGACAGTCCATCCAGAAGAATAAAGGAGGGATGAGTTACAATCTTTTTTGTAACTAGTGCAATATGCCCAGTGCAATCCAGAGAATTGTCTGCTGGAAATTTGCCTGAGTTCACCAAAGAGCTCTGCAAAGCAGTGCTTTTAGATGGCAGTCCAAAGAGCAAAGGCTCTCTGTCCTGCTAGCAATCCAGTCTGCCACTTAAACATTTCCCCCTTTTTCTTTAAAGGTCAAAATTAAGTGGATCTCTCTTTACTACTTTACAGATAAGTGAGTGCTTAGGAGCCATGGTGATGAATACAGAATACAGAATGTGGTAAATATCTTGGTAGAGGAGATTTTTAAAATATGGGATTGTTTTTGCTGCACAGAAAAGGAAGTGAAACTCTGATTCTTAGATTTGGCAGGGGTGACCTTCTTCCCTGCAAGTTGTTATCTTCCATACTATATGAGCACTGACATCAGAAAGACGAGCTACATAACACATGGAGATTATTAGTATTCAGTAAACAGATGTGCTTGTGGCTCTTAAGCCCTGAAAATCTGCAGTGAAAGTGTTCCCTCTGCCCGAAGGAGGCTGCAGCTGCTGTGTTCACAGCAAGAGCCAGAGGTGAGGACAAGGTATTGCTCAGCGCCAGCCTGCTCCCAGGGACAACAGTGACTTCTCAGGGGGTGTGGGTGCCTTTTCCCCCAAAGGATTCTTTCCTGTAGTCAGGAAGTCCCTGCTCTCAAACGGTCTCTCTCTACTTCCATAGGGATCTGAATATTCAGAGACAGCAGTAGAGGAAGTGAGAAGCTGGCACTGGAGCCACCCAGCAACGTTGCAAGAAAAGGGAAAGGTTTTGCAGAAATGTATCAGCAAATTTCTGCCAAAACACAGCCAGAAACCTGACTGGCTTTCTGCCAGCTTGTCTCAGACCTCCTAGGATTCTGTGTTTTGAAAGAAAGGAAACAAAATTGAATTTTAAAAAATAATTGACAAACCATTTTTGTAAATCTAATGAAACACTTCAGTGTGCATATTAATTGGCTAATGCAGGCACAAACACACCTGGCACATGCTGATACCGGGACATCCGTAAAGCTTGCTTGAACTGGTGTCACGTATATCACTTCCTGTAGTATTACTTCCACAGAATATCCTGATATGAATCCTTTACCTTTCCTTTCCTTTATCATCACCCTTATTCTGGATAAAGAAAGAAGTTAAATATTCATAGCATGTCTTCCCCAGTTCTTTCACTTACTGGAAGAATTCTGCAAATTGTTATTCCTTTTTAAAAAACATTTGCTTTCATTCTGTGTTGTAAATGTGTGGATCACTTTGTTCAGTCTCTGCACTTACTACATTTATTGCATTCTGCCATATTAAAATTGACTGTACCCTGACATTCCTCATCTTTATAACAACAATAAACCTTTAAAATTAAAGCAATTTCATTTTGGAGAGAAATATGTAATAGCCTTTAAGTGAGTCTCTAAAAGGTCACAGTTCTTCTAAATAAATATTAAAATTAATGCATGATCTTGGAGAATTCTAATTTATTAAAACCAATTTTTATTTTTTAATAAAAGAATCAAGGAGACTAAATATTAAAGATGCTTATGTGTATATACAGTTGCATACACATTTATGCCATTGGCATACAACAGTATGGATTGTGATTCCAAATCCTCTAGTCTTTTACAGACACCAGTTAAAGAAAATACCAAGCAATCATTCTTATTCTGAATTAGATCAAGGCTGCAATATGATGTAAAAAGGTAAGAGATGCTTCTCCTTAACCTAAGTGTCCTTGCTAAAAATGCACAAATAGTAACATTTTCACTTTATGGTATTTACCTGAAGCAAATCAAGGCAGAAATTTTGTTGTGCTAAGTGTGATGTATAGAAAATTATAGTATAGGTCTTCAAGTATTTGCAATCTGCAAAGCAAAAGGAAGCAGGAAGAGGGGTAGCATGAAAACTTTTTTCCTCCCATGGGAGTAGAAAAGGCAGCTCTCTGCATGACCGTTCTTCCTCTCATTGTTGCCTTCCAGATAGTTTGAGGTGGAAGTAAGTTTTGAGGGGTAATCAAAAGGTAGGCAGGTGAAGGTTGCTTCTGCGAATGGGATTTTGTCTACTGTAAGGGGACAAGTAGGAGAAAGCAAAAATAGGCTTGTGGGAGAAATGGAGATTCAGGTGATTGAGGCTGCTCCTAGTGACGGGGTGACAGTCGCAATTCTTCTCTAAGATAACATGATGGGAATTGTATCCCAAGGGGTTCTGAGAGAGAGAGGACAGAGAGCTGGTGCTTGATGTGGTGGAAGGTGAAATCAATGGAATGACTTAAAAGAGTCAGGGAAGAAATATAGTGGGTGAAGAGTGTAAAAATGGCCTTAGCAACAATATTTTCTATATTTATTATTTTTTATGCTTGTGGTGGTCATGATGTCAAAAGAAGGGACAGCAATGCTTCCAGAATAGCTGCCAGAGAGAAGACAGCAACAGTCAAGAATGTGAAAGAAGTGAAAATTCAGCAAGATGAGGGGAGATGGTTTTGGAGTTACGCAGGAAGAAGCAATTACTGTAAGGAATGGCCTGAATGCACAGTTCTAGGGGAAGAGACAAGCTGAAGATGAAAGCAGAACACAGGCCTGAGAAACAACTGATGTGCTGCATCATACACCTTGCTAAGATCTTTTGTACCTGAAAAGTTAAGAACGAAGCTAAAGCTCTGTGGCATGGATCCTAAATTATCATAATACTATATATTTAAAAATATAACAAACCCCTCGAACTTGTCTTTCTCAGTAGTGTTTATTTATCTTTACATTTCCCCCAGCTTGACAGTAAGATTACCACCCACCAGCCTCTCTAGCTGGTGCATTTCTGCTTCTTACAGAAGCTCCTTTGCATTTCACGCAAGTCCCTCTGCCAGGCTGTACCGGGCACACTGGTGGCACTCGGGGGATGGGCCAGTTGTTTGATGTGACTTGACTGGTTTCAGAAGGGTGTTTGGTTCTTCTGCCCGGCTGGTTTATAGTGACAGGGCAGTGTAATGCTCAGGTTATATTTTGCTCTTTATTTCTTTGTCTGTTTCTATTCAGCAAACCCAAGTACTTCCCCTTCAAATTGCTCCTTGGTTTTTAACTTTCTTTGCTCAGGATGATGTTTAAATAAAACACAATTTTAGTTATGCTCCCTTTCTGATACCCTTTCTGTGCTTGCAATAGTGTAACTTGTGCCTATGTTTACACAATATAATAAGGGTTATCATTTGGATGATTAAATTGCTATGTTTAAACATTCTGCTTGGGCTTACTAGCATTGGAACAAACTGTGTGGCTGCTGACATTTTCACACCAGATACAAGGAAATTGCCTACTACTCCTGGGTTTCGGATCTCCTAAGCCTGTGGACTATATATGGATTATATATGCAGAATATGCATTTTGTTGCAGGCAGAATAAGGACATTATTCCATCTCTTATATGCTTAAGAGATTTTTCCTAGAAATGAGAAATGCTATTGAAAAAGCCTTGCCTTTCAGGGGCTGAGGTTATGTCATGGAATGATTGGCACGCATGCTATGGCACATGACGTGCAATACATGCCACTATCTGCACCGTGTTTTAAATTAGAGAGCAGAAAACTCTTGTAAAATTCTGATTATGCTACTTGCTTTTGTTATGTGCAGAAGGAGGAGAGCATCTGCCTCTTCTACTTTCACACTTGTTTATGAAGCAAGTCTTCCTGCCAAAAATCTAAGGAAAGAACTAGTTGTATCCCTCCTGCAGGAGAAAACTGGATTAGGAGATACATGTAAGGTCTGTGTGAGGTGTGGGACCCTCTTGGAGATGTAATGGGAGGTATGGGTCCATGGCCAGACCTCTGGAAAAGAGATTGTCCTTCTCCCTCCACCAAGTTGAGAAGCGTTCCCAGTCTTAATCTGTTCTACAGCCTTTCTTCTGCAAGGGCTTGTCATTGTGGAGCAGCTAATGATGGCCTTGTCAACACTGGTCTTTATGGGTTTTGACTATCTTACGGTTCTTCTTACTAAGGACAGTTTTTGCAATTGTTTTATTGCTCTCCTTCTGTTCCCTGGGACAGTGCTCTGACTTGTAGGAGCAATTTGCTGGGTCCCTAGAGTCTGGAGTTGAAGTAGCAAAGCTGAAGTTTCCTTCTTTGCACTTTCCACCTCCCCATCAGCTCAGTATAGTGGGAGCAGAGAATCCAGGAGAGGACAATGAGGAAAAAAAATGTCCAATTCAGTGTCTTCGGTGCACACCTCTTTCCAGGAAATCAGGTTTGGGTGAGGGCACTGAGAGTTCTTCTCTTTAGAGTGCAATAGTCTCACTTCCTTTGTGTTATTTGGTCCAATGGTTAAAGCAATTCAGCCTCTCCTCAGAGTATTAATAATTGCTTGGGATTTCACTTTAAAAGATAATAGAATAATGGCAAGCTAGAACATCCAAATAAAATTTAAATTAGTGAGATCCATGCCAAGGATATCAGCACTAAGCCAAAAAAACAGAGCTTTGGACAACAGACCGTTCAACTATTTGATGTGTTTTCATTAATTGGAGTGGGACTAGGGAGGGAACAATGCACAAATGGAAGTGAATGCTTGTTTTCAATTTATATATACAAATATTGAAATGGGGCTGGTTTTGTTTCATTGCTGAATTCCATTAAAAAAATTGCTCTTGAGTCTCAGCAAACAGTTGGAGAAACAATAGCTAATTTAATTTATCATCTTTTGCATGCACAGCTGTGGATGGAAAGGAAAGCTCTATTTTGGCATCAAAGACCTTCAGATCGAGTTTTGCTAGCTTTAAGCCATTTTAAGAATAGTGCTTGGCTACTAATCTTTGTGTGAGTAAATTCAGAGCTCCTCTAAAGTTGGAAAGGTTGAGTTTGCAACTCGAAGTCTGTTCCAACCTGGGGACTGGCTCCCTGTGTGTTATTTTCTTCGTTGCCTAGCACTGCCTGTCTTTCACAACACTTAATAGCAGGCTTGCAAGACCATGCGTAGAGCAGGCTACAAATAGCAACTTGCAGAGAAGAGTCAGCCTCAAAAGAGTTTCCCTTGCTTTCAGAAAACCATCACTGAACAGTGACACAAGCTTTTTATTTAGAAATTATTCCCTTATCTCCTTCTCTTGTAGATGAAACCATCCAGTTAAATACCTTTCTAAATGTCATATTACTAATAATCTTAAAAAAAGGAGAAGTGTGTGACTGGTCACTCATTAAAGGGGTGACTGGTGTCTCATTTTATATTTATGCTTTTTCCTTGGAGTTCCCCATAAATCACTGAATTCATGTGAACCCACTGAAATGCAACTACTGGCATGTAAGGCAGCTGCCAGGTGATGTCAGTGTATTTATAAAAGTACTGCTGTATGCTGTACTCCTTCATGGTCTTTCTCTTCAGGAAAGTGTGAGAGGAGGAAGTGGAAGTGATTTGTATTTCTGCCTCCTTTCTTTGAGTGATGTTGCCCATTCTTAAACATGTGACTGTGGGAGTAGGAGGAAAATCTCTATCCCTCCTCTGTGTGCAGGGAAATGCTGCTGGTTTAATCAAGCTTTCCCAAGCCAAGAGACAGCATGCATGTGGCAAGCTGGCATGCAAACATGGTGCAGTAAAATGCTGTTTCCAACCCCCTCTCTCAGTTGTTTGGGAATACAACATTCTTCAGAGGGAGATTGGAAAGCACAAAGGGGAAAATCAGTCCATGAAAGGGGCATCCTCACTTCCAGCAGGAAATACTCAGATATTCAGAGGATAGCTGAGTCAGAATTTAAAAAAGAGGAGATAGGAGGTGGAGAGTGATAGCACTTTGGTGCGATCCCACAGGTAGCCTACGATCCTGATACACATGGGCTATTTTCTGGTAGGCTGTCACAAGTTAGGCATTTACAACAGCCTCTTTGGAGAAAGGAGGAATTAAACATCTGTCACATTTCCTCAACCCACAGATTTAGGGCTAGGTGCCTATTTCTACAGTGGGAGCTCCTAGAGGCCCCATGCGAGTGCAGTGTGCAGTGCCAGCACCCATCCCAGAAGATCCAGTTGGCGATACCTGTTCAGCACGTGACCAGTGAGTGAACCAGCAGACAAGGGGAACAGCAGCACAGGGCAAGAGCCTTTACCCTGGTTGAACCTAGGGGACAGGCTTGGGTCAGAAGGATGTATTTTGCCAATAAGGAAAGGTACTTTCCATGACTATGTTTACAATACTTTGACAGGGTATCTGTTACTGCTGTATTTGATCTGCTTACTGATCTAAGTGTGTGGGCTCCTGCCTGCTCCCTCAGGGCCTGGCTCAAACATAATGAAATGGTGGTACCATTTGCAGCACAGGGTTTGCTAAATCTGGCTGTCTCAGGCAGACCAAAGAAAAGTTTGACAGCAGCTGTGCAAGGGACACACAGAACAGTTCAACAAGGATGGATGTGAGACTTGATAAACAGTCCTCGAAAGCAGTAGCTGGCAATGGAATAGAAATAGCATTTCAAAAAACGAACACAGCTGGTTTTGGATGCTGTCAGTGACAACAGGGAAAAAGAAGCAAGAATTTCCTGATGATTTTTTGCTGCTGTGAATATTACTGAGGCATCTTGCATGCCTGGGTCAGTTTGGTTCTGCCACAGAAGGAGATATGAAATTTCAGGAGAGCACAACCTATCAGCTCAGATGTGCTCAGGCAGGCCGTCCACTGAGCTAACAACTACATCTGGCTAAAAGGTGGATGAAATAAGTGCTACAGTGACTATTTAAGCCTAAAAATCCATGTCATGGTTGAGATAACTCAAGATGTGATTGTACTGTCTGGAGGTGGCTTCATCTGAGCATGTTTCACTTTAGAGACAACATCCATAAAACAAAATTACTGGAATATGAACAGTAAGAAAAAAATGTGTTGTACTGGGACAAAGCTGACTAGAAATGAAAAGCTGACTGGGGGAATTGCAGATTTTCTAAGTATATTCACCACCAGTGGAGCCCTTTGGAAAAAAAAGAAAAAAAAAAAAAGCTTGATATTTTGGGTGGTTCTTTTCTAATGTCCTAGAAAGTATTTCTGCCAAAAATATTCCCAGGGCTGTATCCAGATCTTCCTGCAGTGATATGATCCTTGCCTTTAAAGGAAAACAGACTAGTTCTTTCTTAATTGCTTTTAAATTTTGATCTCCTTCTAAATTGTTTTAAAAGCTGCTTTGTTTGTGGTAAAGAGGACCTCTAATTTAGTTCCCACCCTGGGAATGGCAGCGTGATGAGAAGAAGCAAGAAAACAGAATACTGTATTCCAGTCCAATTCATTCGTCAGTGAGGGACAGAAGTCACTGTTTTTCTTCTGAGAAATGAAAAAAAAATGGAGATGGGATGGGGAAGCTAACTTTGAAAGAAACCAAGCCCTGGGCACTGTGGGTACCCGAACATTTGCAATACGCCCTCTCCGCAGGACAGGCTCTGCTACAGGCCAGATCTCAAGGTTGCACCGTGCCCAGGAGCATCCCTTTTCCTCCAGCAAGGGTGTCTCACTGCTGTTGGCGCAGGAGGGGAGAATCGCTCACTGGTCCCCCCTCAGTGCACTGTATCTGTCTGCTTCTCTGGGTGTGTGGTGGTGGTGATGGGTTTGGAAAGCACTGGGAGATGGTTGCCATGAACATGCAACTCTGCAAAGAAAGCAGGTTTCTAACCCATACAAAGAAAAGAGCTCATTTTAACTGCCATGCCCAACTGTGTGGACAAAATAGGTTAGCTCTGTGGACAGTGGCTGGATAGGAGGAACTTGTCTCTCAGTGACTATGTGTCCTTAAGCTTTCTGCAGATGCTCGGAAGTTCTTCCTCAAAGTTTTCCTTTTGCCTTTTTCTTTCGTATTTTAGTTTTCCTCTTACTATATATTTCTAATTAATAGTGCAAAAGTTTCCAGAGAGCCAAACAATTTCAAGGATTCTTTGCACAAGGTTTTGCTTGTTACAGTTCTTTCCCACAAGGAGAAAAAATCCATTTCAAAATTCCTAGGAGTTCAAATTGTCCTATAATGCTATTTCAAAAGGTGATTTTTTTTCCCCTAGAGCTTTCCGCTGTTGTTCTAATTTTTGCTACTTGCCAAAGTGGTGTTTTCTTCTGGGCATCACTATCAGAGGGAAACCTACAACCTGTGATTAAACAGCTTGAGGGAGAGGGTTCACTACATATAGCTGTACCTGAAATCTTGTGCCTTCAAGCTCCTCATTAAAAGAAAAACCATACAAAATGTGAGAGAAAAGGAAGTTATGTTGTTTCAGGAAGCCACGTTTCCAAGAAATTAAGGACTGGTCCAAAACAGCACTCAAATACATGCATCATGCAAACAAAGAAGTAGTGGTTTCAAAGCACAGTATTTACACGCTTGCTTAACTGAGCCCTCAGGAACTTTTAGCAGCAGCTGAAATGCAGTTTACCAAATGTGAAAGTAGGATTTCACTCCCAGGGGAATCCTGTCTGTACAGGAGAGTCAGCACCTCCCTCGCAGGAGGGCCTGTGCGTGCCTTTCTGTTTTGACTGTCACGAGGTCTGTGACTGAGATGTTTTGGGACTTGTTCGAGGCACCGGCATAATGACTGACACGTGGGTTACATCTGGACTGACTATATGACACTTGCTAAAGGATATTTATGACTCCTTTTGCCTCTGAATATTGCCATTTTTCATTGTCCGTATCTGTTTTTGTATTGATCTCATATTCCCAGGTATCCCTCTCCTCAATCAGTTGTGTTTTGACCTTCAACTCAGCATGGCCTGATTGAAATATAGCGTGAATCTGCCAGACCAACAGTCTCCTTTTCTGCTCCTTTTTGATCCTGGTCTCTGTGTCCTGGTTAGCTAGTTCTTGATTTAAAGTTTATTCTGCTACCATCTAGAAAATGCCTCTTATCTGCTTCTCTAATGTGCCTGTCACTTCCTGAGCCAATCTTCAACAAATTACTCAATTTTTTGCTCTTGTAGCTATGGATATAGTGCCAATTTATGTTGCTTTTGCCCTTTTTTATGTGGAAAGCACAATTTGTGTAGTCTGTGGAAAACAGTTTTAATGGGTTTGTGCCACACGTTGAAAAACACACAAAAAGATATTTCTAAAACTGAACCAAATAAAGCTAAAATTTCTGATTAAAGTAATATATTTCCTTCACTACCACATAGTTACACTGGTTCATCTTCTGAAACAGATTAAAAATAGCATTCTGCTCCTCAGAGCCTCGGTTATGTCGGGACTTTTGCATATGGCAAGAGGAACCAATTATTGCAATTATTGTATCTGTGGCTTAGTACAGAGAAGGGCTATGTTCACACCAGTTCCCTTTAGGGAGTAGAATAAAATAACCAAAAATCTCATGTTGCTTTATTTTTCATTCAGTTACGTTGCTGCTATTTATACCAATGCTTCAAGCTTATCTCAATCATTTTTACTGAAGCTGCTTTTCTCTGCCACAGTATTGCCAATGTTAACTACTGAATAACGATGCCTTAACTCTACAGATCACAAGAGCTTTTTTAAAAGCAGAGTTATCTTCTGCTACCCAAGTTTTTACCAACACTCTCAAGGACAGTAGTTTACTTGCTTTTCTGACAGTAGCACAAGGAGCGGTGTGCTTTGCTTCCCAGGGTGTTAGCATATGCCAAAGAGGGAGGGGGGCCACCCCACTTTAGTGGCCCAGGCACATGCTGAGACCAGGCTAGCTTGTCTGTGCACTCGTCCTGAGCCGTTGGTTATGTACATAACTCCTCTGAGAGCACTGTTTGCATAAGAGTTTGCATGAAGTTAATATTAGCTTTGAGGAACAGCATTTAGCTTTTCAAATGAAATCAGAGAGACACTTCCATAGTTGTCAAAATCAGGCTTATAAGGGCTCACGCTTGACCCCATCACCCATGCGTCTTGGCCGTGGAGAGCATTGCTGCTGCAGTGCCAGGGCCATTGCAGGGGTGGTTCAGGTAGTCTTACCAATCAGCTCTGAATTCTGGTGGAGGAGAGTCCTTTGATAGCTCAACTAGAAAAAGTGTTTTAAAACTGCACTTCATGGGTCTGAGGTAAGCTTGTTAAAGCTTTAAGTTCACATGTAAAGTAACAAGATGATAGCTTTTCATTGGCATAACATTTAAGTCATGTATCCATGCAAATTCAAACTTTTGCAATGAGCTCCCATTATCATTTTTGATGATAAAGGTGATTAGGCTGATTACATTATGGGAGCTATTTTAAATAATCTTTCCTATCTAAAAAAAATCAAAAAATATAGTTCCCTGAACTTCAGATGTGTACACAAACAGCAGTGCATCATACCCTCCTTGCAACTGTTATTTGTGTTCCCTTTGATTCTGCATCTGCCCAGGTGGAAATATATAGCCCAAACTTAGGGAGAGCATTCAAAACATACAGGGCTTAAATTTCAGGCTTTGATTTATACTGAATTCAGTGCAGCCCCTTTCACTGCCTCTAATGAGATCCACAGAGGGTTTCACTCTTCCAAAGTAATGGCTGTCTTGTTTAGGGTGTTACCAGGGAGTGACAGACTTAAAATGAGCTAGCAAAGCACATATAATTCCACGTTCTTTTAAATAAAAAAACAGGTTTCATTTGTAGACACTCTACTTCAAAATCTGGGAAGAGGACAAAGCTGGTTTGCTACTTTTTACCCCAAAACAGAATCACAGAGTCTTTCTTATTGGAAGGGCCCTCAGGAAGTCACCTAGTGCAGCCCGCTGCTGTGACCTGCCTCACCCTGGGACATGCTTGGAACTGGTGATGCTTGTGGGGTGGGGGAAGGAGATATGCCATAGCTGAATAATTCCTATCTGACAGTAGTGACCAGCACCCAGAGTATGAATATGTGAGCAAGTCAGATTACTTTCTGATCACCACAGCTGATTTTTCCATGATGAAAATGAAGGATATTGACAGGTGCTGCTTAGAGCCATGCTTTACAAAAGAGCTCAAACAGAACAATATTCAGACGATTTACTGATAGTAGCATATGAAAGAGAAATGCTCTGTCTTGTTGCTGTCTTTTCGGATGGGAAAGGAATTAAAAAAAAGATCATAATGGATCTGTTTAGGCTATGACTTCTGTTGAACTAACTGTAAATTGGAAGACTTTGATCTTCAGTAGCTTTTTAGGCAGTTGTAACAGAGCAGTGACAATAGCACTGAACCACCCTCCTCAAACACACACATAACCACACTTGAATCTTCTTCTCAGTACCTCGTACTTTAAATACAACTCCTTGAGCCACTGTGTTTGTGGCCCAGGAGCCTGAAATTACAGTGACTAGATAAAAGATTATGTGCCTGTCAGCCCATCCTCCCCTAGATGAGCCTCATCAATTAATACATTATATTTCTTTACATTCGTGAATTCCAGAAGTGCGACTGCCAGTTGCAGGCTGTAAGTGTAGGAAATCACTTATCCCTATGATGGTAACAAGACAAATAGGAACCATTATCCCAGCAGGATTATCCAGCCTCATCAATCACATATCACACTTGTGAACTAAATTAACAATTTTCCATGTCAACTGAATTTTTTGTTACCCAAGCTCAGCTGTGATCACAAAGAAACAATGGAAATGTTTGCACATACAAACACCAGGCACCAAGGCAACAAAATAGAGGAACCTGACCTACTTGTGCAGGATGTGAAACCAGCTATTACAGGGAGAACAGAGGCATGGTGGAGCAGCTTAAGCAACTATAACATAAATATTAAAGGTTAGGCACTGCTCAGAAGTGGAGGCATAAAAGTAGAAGTAGTCTATTTCATCCCAGAAGTAGGGTGTCAATGTATGTTGGTGTTATGAGAGCAGAAGGAATAAGGGACACTGTACCTAATAGAAAATTTGTTTGGGTTTGAATCATTTTGGGGAAGGAAGCAAAAGAGAGTATTGGGATAGTGCTGAGAGCTTGTTAAAGCATTTCCTCTCCTATCTCCACCATCACACATCTCAGCTGCAGGTTTTCCTGCACTTCAACGCGAGGAATGTAGGATGTCTATTTACATTTTTAATCTATCTGATGAAGCTGAATGTATGGTGTCCTTTCACCGGGCCATTGCCCACTTTGGGGGTTGAAAGTAAAGGACTCTGAAAATAAACATTCAAGTAGGCTGATCCAGAAATCCCTGGAGCCTGTGGACAGTTCTTCAAAGAGTCTTGAGTTTTGATCTTGTTTTTTCACTGAATCCTTTTGAATGTTATCCACATAGAATTGCATGACTTTAAGAACTGCAGTCCCAGAAATGAGATGAAATTCAACAGTACAAGCAAGAAGCCAATAAAAAAACCTTACACTGCAAGCTGGGAGTTTGTGAGTTGGAAACAAATGAGTTGAAAGCAGAGGGATGGTTGGAGACAAGTCACAGAAGGTCTATGAACTGCCAGTGTAATACAACCATGTCAAAGGCAAATGTGATTTTAGGATGCAACCAGAGATTGAGACAGGGAAGCTGAGATTTCCAGTGGAGACAGGGAAGAACTGGGGCCACAGATATGTTTCCCCTGGGGCATTTAGACTGATTAGTGGGGAAAGAGGAATGCAGTCTACTTAAGGTACAGGGATGGGCAGTGGAGACGGCCAGGGGAAGGAGAAAACCTTTCTTTAGAAGGATTTTTAGAGGAAATTTGGAGTTTGGCTTGTACAATCTAGCAAAACATAAGCCATCTAGCTAAAAAAATGCCAAATGCCAGTTATAGGTTAGGGCTGCTCTGTGTAAAATACACCCATGTGGTAAATTTCAGGAAGGGAAAAATGTTTGTTCCGTAATGAGTAGTGTTCACTGGCCATGAATACATTTTGCCTGGAAAGTGAAAAACTTTCCTAGGCCTTTGGAAGAAGCAAACTCTGGAACTGTCTCCTGTTGTCGACTTCTTTACTCCCCCTTCTCCATCTTTTCAGACAAGGGGTGGCACAACCTAGAGTAATGTCAGGGACTGAGAGACAGGGACTGTCCAATGGAGCTTCTTTAGCCACCATTATCTTTCCTTCCCTCTCCCCTGTTGCTCATAAAGCTGCACCTGAACTCATCTGTCTAGGTCTACTGCTAGATTTCTCCATGTCTTCCACTTCTCAAACTGAACTGCCTTTCATTGCAGCCTTGAGGTTATAAATAGTGCATCTGGGAGCTTCATTCTTTGTTAACAAAATGTTCAAGCTGGCTGGTAGCATCTGCATTTCCTGTAGTCAGTGTAATTGCCCAATTTGTTAAAAAATATACTTAACCTTGATATTTCAGGAATGCAGATCTTGGGAGGCAGCTCCAGAGAGAAAGGGAAGTCAACTCTGCTGAATCAAGGCAACGTTTTTCTTGTGACAGCTGTGAACCCTGAATCCTACTCCAGGGCCCTAGTGTCAGCCATCCCTGTGGGCTTTGCACACTTCCTGCTCCATGGCTTTGCCAGTGCTGGTGTAGGGTTTCAGCACGCCAGGCCAGCTGTGCCTTGTGTCCTGAGTGTGAGGCTCTTATATGGGCTGCTCCACAAAGAGCTTGGCCACCATCTTTGGTGCACCCGGGGCTTGCATGACCTTCCTCATACCCCCATAACCTTCCATGCAGGACAGATCTGAGCTGTGACAAGGTGTGTCTGACAGGGGTCACAGTAGCCAACCTCATAAATGAGTTGAGGTTTTTATCACAGTATTCATATGCTTTTTCACCATTGTAAAATTCTGCCAAGTTTGGAAGGTTTCTACAATAAGTGAGGGCTAAGATGCGTAAAAGTTACCCATCAGGCTTCACATCTTTCTGGAAGGACTGTTTGCTACATCCAAGACTAACCAATGAGTGCCACAGTATAAGAAAGTCTATGTAAATCCCTTTTTTATTTCAGATTATATTGCTCCAATTGAAGGTTCAGGAATTAAAAGAAAAATGAACCAAATACATTATTCATCTAATATTAGAAAACATAAAACTTCCAGGAGTGAAGCCAGGAGGCCTATAAGAATCAAGAAGCACTGTACGTTACAAAGAATAATGGTGTGCCTATGCTAAATGTCTGTATGATGCAGGCTAACTGAGTGGTTTTAAAAGGTCTTAGCAGAGATTGAATTGAGATGAATCACCCTAATTTTCAAGGACAATTTTCCAGGACAATTTGCAAAGACATGCTGTCTTTAGCATGGAAAAAGCCATCCAGCACATCCGAACGGGAGAATATAGAAGTCCACATATTTAAATATATACTCCACTAAGGACTGCGCAGCACAGGATGCCTTTTATACCTTAGCTGTAACAATGCAATAAAATTAAAAGGCCAAAATGTTCAGCAGCTTCACAAATAGGGGCTCAGTGCCTGCCTTTCTTGCAGTAGCCCTGTGTAGAGCTGCCCAGCTCAACCTTCATCTGGCAGGCACACATGCTGTGTGGCTCTGCTGCAGCAGCATACCTACATTTGGGAAGGTGGGTAAATCATCTGGTGCCTAGCTTCTGCCAAGCTATGTGTTTCTGTGGTTGCACTGATACGAGGATATACTTTAGCTAGGTTAAACCTACAGCACTAAAGATGTGAGGGGAATCAGAGGCTGCAAGGTGAGCACCTTTTCCTTGAAAGGGGAAAGAAATAACTGGGAATGCCTTGATTAGTTGTGGATGAGCAAGGTAAATGTTTACAGAGCACTATTTACATCTTTGCTTGATATGTCTTGATCTTGCTTTAATTATCGCTTTGATTCCAGGCTTCTTATCTGAGAGAAGGTCACAGCAGCACTGCTCAGGGTTCATCTGATTATTCTTGGGATCTTCCTCTTGGGACCTTATCTGAGACAGAGAGATGCTCTTTGAGGAAGACTCCTCCATTAATCCTTAATGGATTAAGCAGAAATGGCAATGCTGACTTTACTTCCTCTGCCAACAACTTTGGATGAAGGTGATCAGAGAGTTTCAGTGCCTTTACCGACAGGATCTGGCAAGATTCAATCATTAGCTCAGTTTTTCCCTTGTCAGTAAACTCAGAGGTGTGTCCCACCGGCCTCGCTCGGTCACAGCTCCTGCTGAGCATTTGTGTGGCAGCTGCTGTTTGGCTGCGCCATCAGTATGCTGGTGACATTCTGCTCTGTGTCTCTTTTTCATCAGATCCAGATGGTGTAATTTCCTTACTTTTCCCGAACCTGGCCAAGGCAGTGGTCTGGAGGAGAATCAGCTGGCAAAGAACCTGGCGAGAGGCTGTTTGAGGTACAAGAAGACTGGCAAAGAGGAGCAGTCTGAGATGCAGTTGCAAGTTCGGACTGCACCGTGATGACCTGACTGCATTGCCTTTGCCAAGGAGCTTGGCTGTTCGTGTTTCCAGAGTCTGCCAGCGCTCTGGTTCCCAAGTAATGAACTTTCCAGATGGTGTCTTCCAACACAGTACCGCAGGGAACAGACTTGATCCTGATTTTTTTGTGTTACCTTCAGGTTAGACTAATGCAAGGTGCTGTCCTGGCAGCTACTTTTGATGAGCCTTCAGGAGAGAATATGGTAGGCTGCCTGGCCTCGTAGAGGGTATTAGCAGTGCTCTACATGTTTCCATCTGCTTCTGGGAACTGTTCTGCCTAATCCACCTGATCCTCTTCATTTTGGGATCTGAGCAGCTCCCAGTAACAATCTGCAGAATGAATATGGAAACAAAATATCCGGCCAAAGTTTAAGTCAGAACTTTTCTGTGGAAAGCTTGGATTTGGCAACATTGTCTTATTTCATCTTTTTTTTTTTGGTTTGGGGTTCTGCGTTGGGGGTTGTGTTTGTTTTCTTGTTTAGATTGTTTATACTTTTTCTTTCTTTATTGCCTAACTTTTCTTCTGGGGAAGCAAGAATGAAAAGAAACGCTTGGAAAGCTCAGAGCTTCTACTTCAGCATTTTCAAAATAGATTGTGCTGACTTTTCTTGTTTATGTAGATCTTATCTAAAGAGAATAAACATTCAAAACCCAACAAAACTTTGCATCTGATATGAAACAATATATATAACATACATATACACACACACACAGAGTTTAAATACATATTTATGTCTACATCTACGTCTATGTCTACATATATATAAAGTTAGCCTTCTCTAGCCTTCTAGTAATCCTGAGTAAACAGCCATTTGAATTAAAAGCAGATAAATTCTTAATAGCATACAGCACGATGGGTGAAGTCTGCTGAGGTGGTGATCAACAAAAACTTCTTTTGTGAGGGGATAGTTGCATTGCCTAACCTAGATGCTCTGAACTGCCTAACTAGATAGCTAGATTATCCTAAAGCACATGGTGTGATTATGTTCCCTAAGAGTGCATTTCCCAGAGCCACTGATAGAGGATTTTGTTTTGGAGCGATACTTCCAGTCAATACCTTTTTCCTGGTGGCCCACTTCAGTTTACCTTCAGAAGACAGGTATTTTAGATCATACATTTGATTTATTATTGATGAACACTGGCCGATATGTTAATCAATATGTAGGGAGGAGTTTGCTGCAGTGGGGCTTAATTAGGTGATGCAGAGCAATCCATTTAATTTGTAATGATAGAAACACATGCAATAGCTACTAGTATTTTGACTCTAAATAATGTGTATTTTTCACTGAGGGAACCTGAGCAACAGAAAACTTCTATTTATCAGCAGTTTTAGCTTCCTTCGTGCATCACTGATAGTGGGAATGATTTAAAAAGAAAGTATGAAAACTCTGCCATAAGCTTCAGTGGAGCTCTCACATACTGCAAGAAGTTCCCGTAGGAAGTTCCCATCTGCCTTTACCTACCAGAATTGAAGGAGCTTATCCACCCACAACACTCGCAAAGACAGAAATGTTTTTAAAATGTAAATATTTCCCTAAGTGTTAGAACTGACCAGAACTAGACTGGCTAACTGGTCCTTTAGCAACAGATTTTAGAATTTGGGACGTTTGGACTCCTACCTTGCAGTTAATTACTCCAATTATCTGTGTGTGGTTTCCTCCTCCCGCCCCATCAATAACATGAAATGAATGGTATTTGTGACATCTTAAAAATGGAATCAATGTGCTATGAATCATACATATCTGAAAAGTAAATTTTGTACCAAAGAAACTTTTCCTCCTTTTCCTTACCCCATTTTATACTTGTGACTGGTCACAATTTGCTACTGGTTTAAACTTTCCTTCTTTATGCCTTTTCCATCATGAATTCTGTCTAATCTGGATTTTGTGGAATGTGGAATTTCTGAAGAATATTTCCTTGCAGACTCCCAAAGGGTGGAAACTGCTTTGATTACAAACCTGGAACATACTTCCAGGGGTTGGATGACCAGTGCCCTGGGCTGCAAGCCCCAAATTGTGAATGCACACTGCAGAGCTCTCCCCGGTGCCTGCAGATGTGTGTAGAAGGGAGCAGAAATATTTAATGGGCTAGAGATGCTTGGCACTTTAGAGAATGGGTGCTGGAGTGAAAATGCTCATTGTGAGGGACAGGGAGAGCAGAAGATCTGTGCCATGGAAAAGCTTATAGCTGTTTTCAAGCAAGCTCTCTCTGCACAAAAGGCAGATTTCTTCCCTGCAGCTCTGTTGATTGAGTTCCAGGATTTGTGGCTTCAGGGACTTCTGCTAAACTAATACAGGCATGCAGGAAAGATTTTAAAATTAGTAATAACAACACTGGTGAATAGTTGTGGATGAAATCAGCTATTGCTCTTTGAAATAATCTCTTTAGGCTCTGTCTCCATGGCACAGCTCAGTGCCCAGTAGAGATATGCAAGCCAGCACTGCATACAAGATTTGTCTTGCTCGTAAAACTAGGAAGGGGAGGGTGATTAAAATGACCCGCTTGTTGCTTTACATTTCCATCTATGAGCCTAAAACATATTCAGAGCAAACACTGTCAGCATTTTATCCCATCTTACCCTAACTAGACATTTCTGTATCCTGGTTTGTGACTCTGAGAGATAGGGCACAAGTGGGAATACTTGATGCTGGTGTCAACTTGATGTTGGCGTCATTCAGTATTGCACAGTTGTGCACTTTCGTGAGAAGTCAGTCAGCCTTGCTGACAGCTGATCTGGTGCCAAGACACCAAAAGGTTATGACACAACTTCTCCAGGGCTGCTGCTGCTCCGTTCCCATGGCGTGGTTAACTGGGGAGGAGGAGGGCACGCGGGAGGGGTGATCCCGCAGACCCCGCTCACCCTGGCGAATCCTCCACGAGGCTGCAGTGCTCTACCATATTAGGAGTGTGTGAAGCAAAGATCAGGAGGCAGGATCAGGAGCTCTTCTGTCAATCTGAAGAGCTGCTGCTATATTTAGTAATGGGCACATGGGAATAGCAGCTTAAATATGGGAGGGGGGTGCTGGAATGCAGAAATGTGTGTGAATCCACTTGACTCTTGATGGAAGCTCTCAGATTTTGTGCTGCACTATCTTTACTGGGTCTTGTACAGAAATTAATTATGTTTTCCTATTTTAGCAATAAAAGAAAAGCAATTCAGCTGACCTATGCCTTGACCACAATAGTTCTGATGAACAGCAATTACTGCACAGCAAAATAAAGCCCTCCTTAAGTGTTTATTTACCCTCTTGTTTCAGCTGCATGCAAACTAATTAGCAAAAGTGTATTGCATTTAAATGCAATTAAGGCAGCCATTATAATGTGAACTATAATTTTGTTGTGTTTTTCTTTTCTTATTTTTATGGAGTGGTACTTTGAAATGAGAGAAGAATGAATCTTGTGTTTTAAAAGCCCAAATAGGAAAGTGAGAATGTGCTGTTAGAAGCTGGTGGACTTTCATTTGTAATTAGCACACACATTTGCCTTTCTATAAACAATCAAAACCTCTCAAATCTAGTGACTGTAAAACAAGAGAAAGTCTCCTAAAAGATTAAATCAATAAAAGGTTTAGTGTGACAGCAGTCAAATGCATTTGATGAACCATATTTTGTTTTAATGGAAGTATCTACAGCTGTTCTGGATCAAGGAAAGCAGAGTCTGGTTTTCAGCAAGACGACTCTTCAGTCTTTTTCTTTCCTCATTTTCCATCTGGACTGAGCTCTCTTCATGAAGGACAAGTGACTCCTCCAAGGTCTGGTACTGAGTCAGGAGCTGAAATTAGAACTAGGATTCCCCTAGCTCCCACTCATCTGCAAGTCACTTGACTAGATCATCCCTAGGAAAAGCATATGGGGCCAAATCATCATGAAGAAGGCTGAAGAGGGAAATTCTGTTAAAATCCACTAATGAAAATTTCCTCAAAGCATTCAGGGAAAGGCAGAAGTTTGACCAAAGAAATTTTGATCCAAAAAGGGGTTGATGGGTTTGAACTGCAACTAGCAGAAAGGGAGGATCTAAAGAGTCCTGTGTTCCTGTTCTGGAGCTTGAATCTCTGACCCACTGCTTTGCCTCCCAGCAGCAGAACCATGTTATATCCATTTGCCAAGGCTCCACTTTTCAGCGCCATATGCAACATGCATGGCAAAGACCAGAAAACTTAATGCAACTCAAGGCAATATTCCTTGTTTTCTTCCCAGGGCTAATCAGCTTCTCTCTGCAGTGAATATGACTGCTTTTTCTTTTTCTTTTCTTTTTTCCTCTATAAAAGACAGATTGCCTTTGCTTCATTCTTATTTAGCAATATTCCTATGTAGATGCTCTTTCTTGATGGTATTCAAACACACACTCCTCTCTGTGTTCTTGCTTTGTAGTCACAAATGCCTTTTGCTGAAATTTGCCTATTTTTAAAATTTTGTTCATTTTTCAGTAGCAAGCAATACCTCTTAATGAGCATAGGATTTGACAGCAATATTGTAAGAGTAATATTTCCTTGAAGACATAGTGGTCCCAAGCCCAGGATACAAAAGAAACACTCCTGCTCTGCTTGCTGTAGGCAGAAGTGTGCAGCCCAAGTTAGGCAATGCATGAAATGCATGCTGTTTTATCCTGAGGCATACAGAATTGCAATCATTTAGTAATGATGGGAAATGATGGTAATTCCCATCCACACTTGGAAGTGCAATATTTAACTACCAGGTACAGTACCTCCACAGGAGAAGTTCTCGCTTTTTTTTTTTTTCCTTGGACACACTCTCTCCCTCTTAGTTATGACAGATGTTCCAGCATTACGAGGGAAAGCAGGGTTTCTATGGCAAATTCCTTTCTCTGGCTTCCTCCAATATTTACATTGCAATTCACAGGTATACTGCTATATCAGCAGAGAGTGTTTCTGAAAGGGTGGAGATAGTTTTAGCAAAATAATAAGTAGACATCACAGCTTCAAAAGAAGTGATCTCAATTTTGACTTTTGACTTGATGTAAGTCAGAACCTTTAACTACTTTTAGAAAGAAGCACGTAAGAAGCATGTTCCTTCAGTTTCCTTACCAGAACAGTTGTCCGTTTTCTTTCTTTCTAAGCTGCTATAGAGGGAAATAGAGAAGAAAATTATGCTTTATCTATGCTTTATCCCCAAAACTAGTTTCTTTGTGAGATGCATGCCGTGCACTGTGAGTAATGGGATACGTATTGTGTGTGTAGATAAACAATCATCAGTACAGTCTGTAAATACATACAATATATATCCAGAGGTTGTCCTGAAATTTTCCTAACTGCTGCCAATTTTATGTGCATCTGTCTGGAACAAATGCAGCATTGGCTGGCGCTGGGAAGTTGAGGGGGCTGAACTATCTCAAAATGGAAGTTGTGATATACTCAAGCACACAGTAAATGCTGGCGTCTCCATCTGTGGGTTTCTAACGCATTCATCACGAAGGGCAAGTGGGTGTTTAAGCTTTGGTTTGCAGCAACTTAGTAAATACTAAACACAGTTGTTATCAGCGAGACCTCTGGAAAAAAATATACTGCAGGGGTAGGAAGTGGGTGGACAAGGGTGGTTAGTCATGCTGACAGTTTACAGGCTGTGTCTTTGAGGTCTAGAAATAATTAGTAGCTCAAGTCTATGGGCGGGTCGCAGAAATGTGCTTGCACACTGTGTGACACAATCACCCCTGCTCAAAAGCCACCTAACCTTAGTGGCAGCTCACCATTTGGTATCGCCAGATTTGGGGATGTGGATGGACCCTGAAGGCCTTTTTAGGCATAAGGATACCCTTCCAGAATACAATGCCACGCAGAGGATTAATGCAGCTATATTTAGGGCAGTAAAACACAGATTTATAAGGGTATCCCCTTCTGTTCACCTCTGCTGTACTGCAAATGAATTGGAAAATAATGTTTGAGTGCAGCATTTAACCTATATAAGAAAAAAACTCTTAGAATTGCATATATACAATGAGAGAATCACTTTGTGTAGGGGAACACTAATGATATGTATCTTTTTGTTCTCCTTTGACACAAAGTCATGCTGCTTAGCTCATAATAAATTGGTGTCATGTGTCTGTTGATTGCCTGTATCTGGAAATGCAAATTCTTTGACAAAGAATACTTTCCAGCAGTCAAGTGCAATAAGCTGACTTCTGATCAGCCGGACTGAACAGAGGCCTAAAAACTTAGAGGGAAAACCCTTAATATGGTATGTGGTGATTCACTGGATTTCAGAGACCTTGATCAGTGAGATATAAAAGAGAGTTTTGGGATTTTTCCTTCCCATGTCACTGTTCAGCTGACCTTTCCTGAGGGTATTGAGCAAAAGGATCAGAAATTGTCTGGTTTGGAAGTGTTTGTGCCAGGTGGCTCCTCCGTGTGATCTCTGTCTCTAATCTATCGCGGTTCCTGTATCACTTTCATCACTGTTGGTATCTGATCTCTCTCCATAGGTAAGTGAATAAATGAATAAATGCAATTACAATTTCCATTTCTCTCCCAAGGAAACAATATCTAAAACTTGTCCTTCTGTCTGATAACTATAACCTGAAGACCTCTTGGAAAGGGCAATCCTGGATAACATTTTTCCTATTTAGGCAGGGATCTGAAAAATTTATGAACTCTGAAATAATTGCACATCACTAATTTCTTCTCTTTCACAACTCAATTTAATCAGTGTTAGCTTTGCTTTGCTCAAAATGGTGCAGGGTGCTTCAGAACAATCTTTACCACATTGAATTGTATTTATAATTGGGAAGAGAGATAATAGAAGAAATTGCTGAGAAAATGTGAGCCTTTGAAATGTTATTGCTGGCCAAATATTTTCTAAAAATCTATGAGATCAAGGGAATGACTGTATTTTTTCACTTGCCTTCAAGTGTGTCTGTTGGCATCACACAGGCAAATGTGAATTTTTTCCCCTTCTATATTCAGATCTCATCTGAACTCCCCCAAACATACTTCCTGATGCCAGCTAAGAGAGCACTCTAGGTTTATCATCACTTGCTTTAGTGATAAATGATGCTTCAAATAATCAATCACAAAGCCTGTAAAGATTAGAACCAACCAACCCAGTTGCTCTTTACTCTAGCTGGCACAAGAAATCAATAGGTCTAGATAAAACAACAAAAAACACCTATATCTCTTTTCCTACCTAGGTTTCTCCATTCCTGAACAGTCACTGTTCCCTAGGGTGGCAGAAAAGATCTTCTTATTGCAGCTCTTCTCCAAACCGTACTCTCCCTTATGCCTGGATCAACACTGCATTTGTGCAGACATCTGCTCCAGGGACCCGCCCACGCCTCAGTGCCTTGCAGAGACCTCTTTGGGTAGAGTCCTGCACGCCTGTTCTAGGTGAGCAGAGCAGCTCCTCCTGAAGGCAGGAGTCCACAGTCCTCTGATCAGGCAGCCTGCTCCCCAATTATTTCCTCTCTGCACTTAAACTAAATCCATTTGAGGGCGCTGCATATAAATGGATGCTAAACATTGAACAGCTCTTCTGTATTTGTCTTCTGTCAAATGAAATAATCTCCTCTGCAGCTTCTAGGGGGTGGGGGGCTTTCCTTGAGATAGAGGTGGCAGAACAGTGATCACTACCACCTCCCTTGTTGAACACTGCGTGTGCTGTGGCATAGGCACACACTCACAAATCAAGATACACCCTAACAGCTGTAGAAACTGTTAGGGACCTGGTCTGGCTCCAGTTTGACATTTGCTGTGCTCCAGCCACGGGCTGTTGTTGTTGCTCTGAGCTAGCCCAGGTAGAGAAGTCAACTCAGCGAATCCTCAGCGTGGAGCCCAGGTGGGGCTGTGCTCCCTCCCACAATTAAGGGCTCCAAGAAACTAGTGAACTGCAAATTTTTTTTATAGGTCAGGGACAAGGCAGAGAGAGCCAGGGCTTGACAGAAAAAAAGAGGTGATTTCATGTGTACTTGATGGGATGCAAAATGTTCAGTCTTAGAGCTGACATACTAAGGTTTGTAAGGTTCAAAGTGTAGAGAAGTGGTCCAGAGGGCGAAGTCTTTTCTCAAGAGGTATGATTAATAACTGAAATCCTGGGAGCCGGAGTCACTTGCTTGTAGAAATGTTCTCCACAGTACCTGCAGCTAGATTCTCTGCCATCATAAATATTGTCCTTTCAGGACAATTTTGCCAAATCAAGTCCATTTTGTTATCATTTGCCAGCCCTGTTTAACTTCATTAGCTCTCTGGCCCAATTCACATTATTTAAAATGCACAGTGTTTCCCGGGAATGGCACACATGAAATTATGCACACTGTTTATAATAGCTTCACCCCAAGCATTCAGCATGAGTAAGTTAAAAAGAATTTGGGAGAACTCCATTGTGCTGACATGTTTCAGTGAAGCCAGTAATTAAGTAGTGTGCATATACGTAAACATGTGTTTTGACAGTAGTAAGAGAAATGGGCAGTTACAAGTGCGTTCGCTCCCAAAGGAGTGTAGCTAGATTCCTTGCTGCAGTGCTGCTTAGCTTTGGCAGAGTCAGAGCAGAGATGAATTTGACCATTTTTGTTTCCTGTAACAAGGGCAGACATGGTATGATATAGTACATTCATTTCATTAATGCAGAGGAAACAGATAGCATGTGTTAAAAAAGTGTATGTCAGTCTATCAGTCCGACAGACCCCTGTGTGCATTGCCCATTGCTGCCCAGAGATGAGTGCTCCTGACTTTGAAGGCTGTCTCTGAGCACAGTCAGGGCTGCAGTGGAGCTCAGACTCTGTGAACGGCACTGCCTGCTCTTAGCCCGGCTCTGAATGCAAGTAATAATCACAGTGGCGAGTTATTCCCTCACAGTTACAAGTACAGCAGAGGATTGTGCTTGACTTTCAAGCACTGAAAGTGTTCTTTGTTCCTATCACGGTGCAAATCAAACCGCTGCTTTTGTGAGCTATAATGCCTTTTCAGTAAGCAGCTCCTATTTAACCCGCTAATTGTTAAATATCTGTAATTACCTTCTAACCTCTTTCTCCTTTTTCCTCCTTCCTTTTAGCACATTCTTTGCTACAGTCCTACTAATCCAGTCACCTACCTGCATGAGACTGACTCAGATTGTTCCCAGATTGTTGCCTTGTAGCTTGCATTAAGTGGCTCAGAAGGGTACATATTACAGTAATAGATTGTATTCTTCTGTAAAGGATGTGTTTTAGGTCAGAGGATAAGCATGCTGTTGTAAAGACTGTTGAACAGTGATTAATAGTATTGGGAAATTAATTGTTTATTCAATAAAATTGAAGGCTGCACCAGCTTCCCTGGTGAGATTGCAACAGGTCGAGGCACTGTGGTGTGATTGCTCTCCTTCCTCCGTAGCCTAAGCTCCAACCAGGGCCGCTGTGTGAAATTCCCTTGGGCTCCCACAGCTGGAAAGGATGGGTTGCCTGCACCAGCTGGTGCTCTCCCGTGGGCAGGCAGTGAGGCCTGATGCTGGGCCGTGCAGACCTCCGGGCATCAGGGGGAGCTGGCAGACGTGCCTGCTGAGGGCTGGCTTTGGAGGCTGCTCCCATCTGTTTCCCTTGTTGAGACCAGACCGCAACGAACCCGTGCTTGCCTTCCTTGTCATTCCTGCACGCTGCAGCCCCTGCCTCGCTGGCGCACCAGCATTTCAAGGCTGTTTTGCTTTCCCAGGAGCTTTCCCAGGAGGTTTGCTCCCTAGAAACCCCCTGGCTGAAACAGTTTGATTCCCTTGGCAAAGCTACACCAGGTGACTGTAAGAGCAGAGGATTTCCCTTCTTCAGACCAGGATGCAGTCTAACCCCGAAGAATTTCATAATCCATGAATATTCCATTCCCTTACCCCCCCTTTTTTTAAATGCTCTGATTCTGTGTTTCATGTGGGGAGGTGGCAGCAACTGATAAGTTTTGTATTTTACATTTTTTTGTGACTCCATTATCTTTAGAAAGCATCTGATTGCTGTGCACAAAAGGTCCCACTTACATTTCAGTTATCTGATGACATGTGAAATGTTTTGGATGCCTTTTGTGGGTGATTTATAAAGCAATAAATGAAATAAAAATAAAGAAGGAACTGTCACAAATGCCCATTCCACATCTCTCGCGGGCTGTCTCTCACACTTTATTGGTATAATTATAGCACGTCTTCCTATGTTCCCTTAGCAACAAATACGGAGGTGGCTGGCTGCCTGTCAGCGTCTCTGCCTTGCTCGGAAGACACGGGGAGCAGTGCTGCTCTGCATGTCGTGTGGCGCTCTGCCACGGCCGTGGTAGGACTGCTCCAAGTGAGAGGAGCAGTCCTGAGGAAGACTGGTATCCAAAAGCCGGAGAGAATAATGGGAGATGTTGTTTTCGTACACCAGATGGGACTAAGGCAGGTTTTTCAGATGATACATGGAAATTCTCTTGGTAATTTTAGTTTAGTTTTATAAGAAACATGCAGGCAATGGTGTCAGATCTTGCACGCTTTAAAGTATAACTATGTATCTAATTAGAACAACTTGTTTTTGAAGGCTGCCACCACCTGCGTAAGGACCTGGCAAGGTCAGCTTGGAGAACGATCAGGAGTTTCCTACATATCCTCCCAAAAGAAGACTGCAGTTGAGTCCTCTCTGTTTTTTGAGACCTCCTTGTCCATCAAAATGTGGCGATCTCACTTTCAACTCCCCAAACAGCTCCTCTCTGGAGGTCCGGGGAGTATGCCTGCTTGTTTCTGCAGCCTCCCTGCCTGGCAGAGGGCTGCCTGTCCCCGGGGGCAAATCTGGCCTTGAGGAAAGGTAGGCTTGCTGGGATTTGCAAAGATGGAGGAGTCTCACAGCCTTTTTAATCACATACTGTTTTCTTCATTTTATCATCTAAAAATGGATTAAAAGCCTTAACTGCAAAGTCCATCTGTATTTCTGAAAGTCACACCTGTAGTCGGCTTCTCTAGAGGTCCTGACAGAACAAAACACAGATGGGTTTTTACACACTTTGGTACCAATAACCAGGAAATTTGCAAAGTAACAAGCAAGATGATTTAATACCAGCTGTTCAAGCAGTAGGGAGACAATGAATGTGCCAGGGGAGCATGCAGATACCAGATATTTTGCCATCTTCCCAGACCCCTCTCTTGGTGTGTGCCTTTCCTTCTCCATTTGTCATTTTTGGAGACAGGAGTTTGGTCACTGCACCTGCAGCGTCACAGCCGCATCCACTCTGAGATGTGCCGGTCAGAGAAAAAGTTGTTAGGTTCAAGAATAGAAAGCAGATGTGAAGCATGATGTGCTATAGCCTTATAGCCTTATAGATTTTGTGTTGACTGAATAGAGACAGAGTAAGGGTAAGCGTTCTTGCCCTAGGTTAAAAGCTTCCCACAGTACTAAACTGCCTTTTGTGTAACTCTTTTCATGTCATAGATTCCAAATTAAAAATGCTGGTCCCTGGGGACAAAGCCCAATGTCAGCCTGTAGCTGAATCCTGCTCAGGACAGGAGAAAAAAGGGCCCTCTGAGACTCATATATAGCCCTCTTTTTTTTGTGGGGTACCTCAGTCCTGGTACAGGCACAGTCCATATTGCCTACAGCCCCCAATGACTGCTAAGGGGAGAGGAACCGGAGCTCTGTCCTTGCAGCTCCCACAGCCCCCACTGCCCTGATCACCCCTGACACATGGGATGGTAGAGGAAATTCCTAGTTGGCTAGCTAGAGCCAAAACCTGTCTCCCTGCTCCTCCACTAGACTGAGCTGAGGCTTTAGCACTCCCCAGCCACTATCTCCTAGACCAAAGATCCCATCTTTACTGTCTCTTGTTGCAGAACATAAGTTCTTGTTCTGCAAGGAAGCATTATTGAAATACTGCCAGATATTCTCAGAAATACACAGTTCAGGGGAAATGGTCTCATTTATTGGTTTCATTCTGCTAAGTTTAGCAGGATGAAGCCATGCAGATGGGAAATAGCCTTGTCATATAAAATTAAACCTATTCTGCTTTAAATAGTCTCATACAGAAATGAGCCATCCCAGTTTATACAAGAAAACATGTGCACACTGCTCAAAATTTATTTCATATTTCTCTTACAAGTTTTTGGAGATTCATCTGGCTAAAACAAGTTGCAGTTGTCCACTGTATAAATCCATGCCAACTTTGTGCATGGGCTTGCATTCTGTGTGTGCAAAGTCGTGTTAGAAATGCATGAGTTTGGATCATGCACAGCTGAAGGGTGAAGACTAGGCCTGAAATAAGCAGGGCTCCAAATAAATGAGTCACCTGAGAATGATGCTTTGCCTTCTTCATAAATGACTGAATAGCTTCTCTTTTATGGGACTGAGCATCACTTCTTTCCAGTAGCTGGACAGTATGTGGCTGAATACTGAGGCTCATTCTGTCTGGTGTATATCCCCAGGTGGCCAAAATAGGAAAGTGTCTTGTTCTTGAAGGAATGACATACTTATGTGACCATAGAAGGCTGAAGGAAAGGTTTCCAAGCTTATCCCATGGGCAAAGTGACTCTAATAGAAAATCTCATATTTTATAATGCAGGGCATGCTGCAGTGCTACTCCATCCAAGTCTCTTTGAGTAGGTATGCTCCGCGAAGTCTGCTCAATGTCATTATCGCCAGCTAAAGCCCATGTACAAGCACAGAGAAGCCTTTGCCTGCAGACCCAGGTGGATAATAAGGCAGATTTCAGTCAGCCAAATCTCTCTTTTCTGTTTTACTCCCTGGAGTGAAATGCAGAAGACCTAATTTTCAGTTGAATGCTGCAGATATGACCAAACAAAAGCTCCTAATATAGCCTCTGAAAACATAAAAGAACTGGGCTCCTGGGTGGCTGTTTTGGGTCAAGAATAAGGTAGTTTTTTCCTTGGGAAAGTTAAATACACACAGGGAAGATTATTCTATGTGATTACTTCCTACTTTTTCTGGATTGTTTGGAAACAGATTTCTCCTGACTCCAGAGACTTAGTTGGAGAACTGAGCCCTTGACTACATGTCCATCAGGGTCTGACTGAGGGGAAATACAGACCCAAAATAGCCCTGCTCCAACAGTCCATTGACTATGAACAGAAGTCAGCAGCTGTTGACAGTACAGAAACTATTCAAAAAATGTGTATTGCCTTATGCAGTTTGGCTCTTCCACTCCACCATGACTGACAGCTGTTTCCCCATTTCCAGAAACAGAACTTGACTTGGCCAACACCATCTGAGGGCTGCACTGATTTACATGCCAAATGCTCTGTCCAGAATATGTGTCTGATCTCAGACAGCACATAAACAGATGTAGGATTAGATATGATAAACTGTGGATGCAAGTTGTTGCTTTTTACTTCAGCTCTTCCCAGAGATACACCGAGCACTTCCATTCCTCTAGCTGCTTTCTTACCACCAGCTGTTTCTTCTGGACTTGAAGCCTATCTGATATCACCTGCATGGAGTCGCTAGATCCCTTACAGACACACAGGGTGACACGGACACCACTGTACCACGTACCTTTGGGCCAGCCTCCCCATTCCCCAGGGAAACAGGGAGAACTGGAGACCCAGAGAGTGGTGCCTTGCAATTTCCCCTGACAGCCACGACTGAGGGGCTGGTTAGCACCACTTAGACTCTGAAGTGGGTGGAAATCAAGTAATCTCCTAGAAAGCTGGGCAATCTGCATAGAAGTCTCACATCCGCGTGTTCCCTCATGGCTCTTTTTGTTTTTCCAGTCTGCCAAGGCTGCTTTAGCACAGCTGATGTTAGGCAGCCTTAAGCTCCACTCAGACAGGAGCTTCAGGACACTAAGGAAGAGCATTCATCAGTCTGTAGACTATGTCAATATTTGTGTAGACTACTTTCCAAAATTGCGTGAGTTCAACATAGTGCCAGGTTTCAATTACACTTCTTCCCTGTTCCCGCCCTCAGATCTTCTGAGGGTCTGAGGCCATAGATCTAGAAATTACTTGAAAACTCCTATTCGGTTGCTCTAAGTGATAATAGATACTTTAGGGACTTAGCTTGGAAGTAGTATAAAATCCTACTGGAGCCCAATCCTTAAAGGGGAATTAAATGGGTAACTCCAGCACTTTAGTGAAATGTAAATACTTGAATGTCTGCAGAACTGGGTCCAAATTTTTGGAACAAGACCGCTCACTTTTAGATACCTCAAATGCAGTGTAATGTTGTAAACTTCGGCTCTCCATCTTTACACCTCATATCGGCTCAAAAAGTAGCTGACTGTTAAGCTCGTAGGATTTTCCAGGAGAAGGATCACCTTTTCCAGGCCATTTTTAAACCCTTTCCTAAATATCCACAAACAACCAGTGCAGGAGATGGCTGGAAACTGCTGGGTTTGGTGGACTTTGTTCCTTCCCACTATTGCGTTCTTACATACTTTCAGCCAAAGTCACTGACCTGGCTCATGCTCAGTTAGTTGTTTCAGTGGGATTTTATGCAGCGTTATGCAAATATAATTTGACTAAATGAAGCACATGAGGTCCATAATGCTCTATGTCACTAGTGCCTGGAGCAATGACTATTCTCATTACGACAACTACACAAGTAACTTGACCTATCCGGTATTATAGTTTGAAATAAAAGGCCAGAGAGGGAGGCAGGAGTGTGACACTCCTCAGCATGAGGAGTCCTTAATAAACCTGGAGTTCTTTAATTTAGTCCCTTCCTATAAACTACATACCATCGCAAAACAAGTGGATCTTTGACCCATTTGACCTTCTCAAGCTGCCAGTACGTACACTTCCTTATGCATTCTGCAAGTAACAAAGAAATTTATGTTATTTTCTAGCCCATCTGTAGGTGTTGATGTCTGTACATCCTGTAAAATCCATTTCCTTTATATGTGGGGTCCCAGCCTACTCCTGCATGTGATAACACCTAAATCAGCCTTCCAGACTGCCTTCTCCTCTTTGATGTTCTTTGATCAAGTGAAGCAGTACCGGGAAAGAAGCAGTCACTGGGATCGTGTTTCTGTTCTTAAAAATGTCTTAAAATGTCTCTTCATTATTATGAAAAGACCTGGGGCAGTGTTAAGTGTGCCTCAAAAGTTTACTTGAAATTAAAATGTGTATTGCATGTATCATAGGTCATGACCGTGAAAGATTGGCATGCACAAGAAAAGGCCAGCTCTGTGGGCTGCAGAGTCTCTGAGATGGATAAAAAATGACTAGTAACATTAGTAAGGATAAAGTGAGAGCTCTACTTTCTACCTTTGTGCATTGTTTATACCAGGGGGCTATTTATTAATGCTAAGGATATTGGATTTTTTGTAGGGTTTACTTCCTCCAAGCATCTTTGCTTCTCTCTGAACTGATTGCAGCTACCTCAGCAGCACTGGTTTATGCAGTACGTGCTTATGCAAAGCAAAAAAAAAGGTAGAGTTGCTTTTCCTTGGCTTTCTTCTTTCTTACTGCTTTCTTTTGTTACGATAATTTCATTTCAAAGATGACTGGAGTTATACTTCTGCCAAAAAGGGTAGTGATGACCATATAGAAAAGGTAAGCCTTAAAATTAGGTGTATATTCTTGTTGCCATGCTAATTTTAGTCTCCTACAAAGCATGGAACCAGTTAAAGAAAGTATAATAATCTCTTTTTTCCCCTTAAAATGATAAAATGTCCTTATTTTATCCACCCCGCTCTCAGAAACAACCAGTCTACTCTCAATAGAAATTCAAAAACAATCAGCCAGGTAGTTCAAGACTCTGAACCCACATGGAAAACGTCCATTAAAAGCTCAACCAAGTTTTATAAGCTTGTGAGAGCACATAGCTTAATGCTGCACAGTATTTAGATATTTTGTTTACATGAATGACCAAGGGTAGGAATTGGTTAAAAAAAGTTGTCATTGGGTGAATCCATAGAGGGAAAATGCCATCACCAACCTTTCAGATTTTGCCTTTTGTGAGCCAAGGGCTCTTCCTTTTTTCTGAAATGATGACATAATTAATATTCTGCTGATAGACAGAGTCTCCCTGCTGTCAAGCCTAACTAACCTTAAGAGGTATGCACCTCATAATATTTTATATTGGTGAATTAACAACATTTCTGTGTATGCCTCCATGCATTATAACTGCATCCTAGTAACAGAATGGTGTAATTAACCTCCCCGGGAATCTTAATTCCAGAAGCAGTCATTAAGTCACTGCTTAAATACAGTGTCTGGGGTCCAGTACAATGTCCAGTGCTGGAACTGCTGACAACTATTTTGAGAGCTTTTATAATAAATTGTACAATAGCCATTAAGTTCAGAAACAACATAAACTAATATATCTGATATCTATTGCACTTTTAGCTTCTTGCTCTGTAATTTATCTGTTTGTTTTTAAAATGACAGTAGCATGTGCCAGTCTCACCGAAGTTATATGGGATTTATTTATAGATATTAGCTGATAAGCAGCTCTTGTCAGACAATATTAACTTCTTCACGGCAGCTACGGCATCTCCATGT